>NC_048604.1:26021975-26291040 GCF_003668045.3 Cricetulus griseus | reverse complement strand
CAGAAGCTTCTCAGTTTCAGGAGGTCCCATTTATCAATTGTTGATCTCAGTGTCTGTGCTACTGGTGTAATGTTCAGGAAGCGGTCTCCTGTACCAATTAATTCAGGGTATTTCCCACTTTGTCTTCTAATAGGGTTAGTGTGGCTGGGTTTATGTTGAGGTCTTTGATCCATTTTGACTTAAGTTTTTGCACCCTCTATTTCTACTTCCCCAATTATTACTGGATGGCTCTGTCTCCCAATTCTATAGAACTGCCCCTCACCAAGGTCACCAATAAACTATAATCACTACCAAACAACAAGAAATGGCAAACTTAGGTCTATGAGTTGAAGTCAGGTCACTGTTTGTTTTACTGAAACACACACATTTGTCTGTGTGTTGCCTGTGACTGATTTTCTCATTGTACAAGACAGAGTTAACTACATGCAACACTACTGCTCACAATGTATAAATTACTTACTAACCTAAGTATTACAGAAGCTTCCCAATCCCCACTTGTCTTGGTTGATAGCCATTATCTTATATGACCTCTTTCCGAATTTAGTCCTTACTAACTGGGTATGGTTACACAGTTATACCACTTGGAAACTGTGGTGTAAGACCTCAAGTTCAAGGTAAGCCTGGAATTCTTGGTGAGACCTTTCCTCAAACAAGGAAAAGCATCTATAAGCGATATCTTTTAAGACATTTTCTATTAATCATCAACTTGCTGGCTAATAATCTAGATGCTTCCAATCCTTCTCATCTATTACTGTACTAATACAGGGAGATGTGTAGCTAGGATTCAGATTCCAATATCATGTGTATTCAATAAAAAATCCAGACTTTTAGTTTTATTACTCTCTCCTACCTCCTCACTTATAGGACAGTGCTCTTTACTGCTTTTTCTACCTGGCTGCTGCTAATTTGCTCGTTGGTCTACTATCTCTTGTTTTTATTTTTACTTCATTTTGTATGTGTTCATGTGCATATGTGTGAGGTGTTCACACATATGTGCACATGGATGGAAGCCAGAGGATGATGCCAGGTATCTTCCTCCATTGTTTTCCATACAGAGGCAGAGTGGCTCACTTCAAGCCAGGGCTTACGGACTCATCTACCCAACTTATCCCAGGAATTGCCTGTTTCTGCCTACTGAGGGCTTAGATTATAATGGGTTGTCATGCTTAGCATTTGCATGGGCCATGTGAAAGCAAACTGAGTTCCTCACTTTTGCAAAACAAGCACTTTATCCACTGAGTCATTTACCCAGCTCTGGTCTCTAAATGCCAGTGTTCTTATGACTTCACTACAGTTCTTCTTCCTACTCTGTACACTCTTTCTGGGAAATAGTCCACAGTTCCTATTTCCATCTATCTTACAATGCTTCACAAATCTTTATTTCTATTTCATGTCTTTCCTGAGCTTCAATCCACTCTATACAAATGTCCAAGAACCCATTACTTGAATCACCCCCCATGAACTCATCAAACTTGATAACTCCAATTGCAGAAACCATTACCTGTTCTCATCCTCACCCGGCTATGACTGGAGCTCCTTCTGAGAGTGTATATCTTGATTAAAGTCCTGTTAATGAGGGCTCAAATACAAGAAAAAAATCTATGGAACTTTAAAATTGGCAGATGTGACAGTCTGAGAGAAACAACTTTTTGCTCAAAAGCAGAGCCCGCCTGACAATGACAACAAAAACAAAAGTGTCAACTTAATGGCAGTTTGAATAGGTAGAAAACAGAGGGAAAAGTTGGCGGGATTTTTGAATCTTTTGAGTTTCAGATTCATAATATGGTTGGTGGTTAACATTGATTATCAACTTGCCAGGATCTGGAATCACCTAGGAGACAGGCCTCTCGGTATACCTGTAAAGGGTTACCTAGGTTACCTGAGATGGGAAGAACTACCCTACCTGCCAAACCAAATATAAAGAAGAAAGGAAGCTGAGCATAAGCATCCATGGCTCTCCACTTCCTGACTGCAGACATAATGTTAGCAGCTACCTCAAATACCTACCACTATGACTCTTCCACCAGGAGGGACTGTACATTTCCAACTGTGAAAGGAAAAATAAAATTTCTCTCTTAAAGTTACTTTGCTCAAAGATTTTTGTCAGAGCAACAAGTAGCTAATTCAATATGATTTAACTTCACATAGACAAAAATCTAAGTAGGAGGGAGCTAGGAAAATGAGGAGGCAAAAGAGGAGGGATGAAGAGGACGTGAGGAAGCAGGAAGGTTGATCTGGGGGAAAATAGAGGGGAGCAATATAAGAGATACCATAATAGAGGGAGCCATTATAAGTTTAAAGAAAAATCAGGCACTAGGGAAAGGTCTGGAGATCTACAAGGATAACACCAACTAACAATCTAAGCAACAGTGGAGAAGCTACCTTAAATGCCCTCCTCAATAATGAGATTGATGACTGACTTATTTGCCATCCTATAGCCTTCATCCAGCAGCTGGTGGAAGTAGAAGCAGACACCCACAACTAATCACTGAACTGAACTGGAATCCAGTTGTAGAGAATGAGGAGTGATGAGCACAGGGGTCGAGACCAGGATGGTGAAACACACAGAAACAGCTGACCTGATGAAGGGAGAGCTGAGCAAGGGAAATCTATGGGGCCTTTTGTAGTAGATCAGTACTTATCCCTAGCATAGGAATGGACTTTGGGAGCCCATTCCACATGGAGGGATACTCTCTGAGCCTAGACACGTGGGATAGGGCTATCCTATCCCAAAGGATATGACAGACTCTGAAGACCCCCCCCTTATGGAAGGTCTCACCCTCCCTGGGGAGCAGAAATGGTGTGGGATAGGTAAGGTGTTAGTTGGGGGGGCAGGGGAGGAGGGGAGGGAGAGGAACTGGGTGTGACATGCAAAATAATCTTGTTTCTAATTTAAATAAAAAATGGAGAAAAAAATCTAAGTAGGGCAATCATTAAGGAGTGATATGCATGCCCCAAGAAAGCTAAACATGGACCCCAGACCATTCTAACAAGAACTACAAACCATTAATGTAAACATAGTAATTGATAAATATTGTTCGTTTTTTCAGGGAGATATTATATTGAAACTGATTCTTGGCCTTCCCCTTGTGAGACTGCACCATTGTTGGAGTACTCAAGCCACACCCTGTAAGCTAGACTAATATTTCCCATATATATTGAATTATATAGCTTTCATTCCATTCTCCCCTCTTTTATACCTAACCCATGGTCCAAGACTGATATGGTGTCATTACCTATGGACAGCCTTTCTGGAACACCCTTCGGCTTTGCAAGGACTAAGTTAGAGATCTTCTCTTTCTGCTCTCATTTCAGTCATGCTTAATTGTTTTCATGGTACAAGCTTCCTTTGCTGTGGCATATTTCTTGGCACTAGTCACTGTCTCCACTCTATTAGCACCATCCCCAAATAATGGCCCAAGCTATTCATTGTAGCTGAATTGCAAACTGATCCACAGAACATTCAGATTTGAAAACTCAATCTTGTTTGGAGGGCTCGCCTACTTGTCCGTGGGTCAGAAATTTAAGTTCTATTATAAACAAATGAATGAATCTCTTACAGAGTGGTAATAGGCTCAGTCCCTATAGAGGACATATTTATACATATCTCACAATCCCCTTCTAGAAAGTAATTATCATTCAGGTATAAAGGGGGCAGTAGCTGAGATATTACACTGTTACACCGTTACAATCTGCATCAGCCACATTTCATGAGTCAGCTAACCAAGAAAACTCGCAGTGATCAAAGTGATAGTCTCTGAGATGGTTTGGGCTGGGCTAATCCCAGCTAAGGACTTTAACAAAGCAGTAGTTCAAGATCCCAGGGCTCCCTGTTCAATGTGACACTTCTCTAAGGAGCAACCTCTGCTTCAGATAGCAGAGATTTTGCCTATGCCTTTCCTTGATCCACCCTGCTTGTCCTTTTCTATGTATTCCTATTTTGTCCCTAATTTTCCTTTTGCTCTCCTTGTAACTTTTTTCTCAGACTGTGACAGCTAGGATGAGAAACAGCCCGAGAAATTAGACCACAAGATGGGGCTTGAAGACTTGATTACCTGCAAGGAGTGATGGCCCCATTCCTGGTGGAAAGCATAGACAATCCCTGGCACTTGACCATAGCCAAAATGTTAAGACTTTCATGTGTCATGTTTCAGATGAAATATCCCAGGAGGGTGGGAGACTATATCCTGGTAGAATGATTTAAGTCTGTAAGAAAGACATTTATAAATTAAGAAAATCGAATTTAATGTTTGTAATGTTATTCAGTTACACTGATGCCTTACAGAAAGTTAAAGTAAATATCAATTAAACACAGAAGTCTCTTTAATAATTTATAAGGATGCCTGCATTTAATGCAATGGGTGATCACAAAAAATATGAAGATCAAATACAATACTTGCTTATTAAAGTGACTGAACTTCAATGTCGAATTGAAGTTCGACTATGCAAAAGTGAGGTCGTACTAGAGAAAGATGAAAATAGGAAACTACACGATCATGGCATGTGAGATAGTGACATAGAAAAATGCTCCCCAACATTCTGACTCCTTAGATGTCTATAAAATTTCTGAACCTATAAAAGTGGTGGCCCACACTTCCCTCAGTATTTCCTCTGTAGAAGGAGATATAACAAATATCCTTCTTCCACAAAGCAACATGCCTATAATCATAATAAATCCTTCTAAAACCAAACATTAAAATCCCTAAGGAACTAGATGGTCCTACGGGAATATTCCAGCAGGAGTCAGGGCATTACCTGTGGGACAAAGTTCTAAAGGTACTAGCAAAAGGTGAACTTTATCATAAGACAAGATTAGAGAGTCTGGTGGTTTGTAAGCACTTTCTTTGGACACAATACTTCAGTATAGACCTCCAAAGGCCTGTGTAACTCAAGGCTAGGAAAGCCACTGGCCCACACTAAGTGATAGTGAAATTCCTGCATTGCAGTGGAAGATGGAAGAAAAAGAGATTAAAAGGCTGAGGGAAGCATGTATGCTGGTGCTAATTAGCATGTTCACCAAGTGGGACTGATCTGTAGAGGTAGAGGTGTTATTAACATGTTCACCAAGTGGGACTGATCTGTAGAGGTAGAGGTGTTTAATAGTGCCCTAGAGCCAAAACAGACAGCCCCAAATCCTATTGCTGGAGATGCTGCCCTTGCCCACACAGCAGATAAAACTAAGTGGGCCCTAAATGAAGAAAAGGCTATTCAGCAGATCCCAACTATGCTGCAAATAGCCCTAGTTTACTATGTGCTCTTGTCTGGTTTTGTTGGCCTGCCTAGAACAAACAGACATGTGTTTGTGTCTTCACAGGAAAAGTCACATAACACAACATGTGAAACTCAGATGGCCCATTGGGTAACCCCATGATGCTACTTCTCTAGAATGATAGTGGGCATATAAATCAAGCCCACTCTGAAAAACAACCTTGGTCACCAGAGATACTGATTTTTCTGGAATAAGAGCACAGGTCAAACCAAAACAAAAGGCAAAGTAACAAAAACAAGCCACCCACTCTGTGGTGGTTAATCTCAAATGGCGCCTTGATTGATTACTTAGGAGAAGAGACACTGGATGTGTCTGTGAAGACTATCTATGTTAGGTTAACTTAGTTGGGAAGACTCACTCAGAGCAAGTGGCACCATTCCTTGGGCTAAGGTCCAAGACTAAAAAGGAATTACCATGCTGAGTATAGGCATCCATTGCTCACCAGCTCCCTGCTTCTAACTTTGGCTACAATGTCATCAGCTGCCTCAAGCTCCTGCTACTACAACTTCCCCACTGTGAACGACTAGGCAAGAGGAATCCCAAGTTTGAAACTAGCCTGGGCTATGCAGTGAGTGCAAGGCCAGCCTGGCCCACATAGTGAGAACCTCTCTCAACAATTTCAATAAATAAACAAATAAACATCGGCTGATTTCCCACTGGGCAGCTTGAGAAAGAACCTGGAGAGGCCACATAATCATGATTAAACCTGACAGTCCCCTCTTCTCTACCTGTTGACATGTCTCTTGGTAACAGTTTAGCACATACCTCTGTACACTAATCCAGCAGAGGGTGTGGCATCCTGAATGGGTTTCTGAGGAGCTCTCCAAAGGAGTGGGTGGTCCAGAGTTTTTACAGCCAGAAAGATGAGTTATGAGGTTAGGAGGACCAGGTATGTAGGTGTGAAAGAAGAGGAAAACTAAGCAAAGGCCAAGACACTTATGTGGGAGAACTCAGCATGTTTAAAGTCCTAGTGAACAAATGTAAGCTTAGATGTCTAATCTCCCTGGCACAGCATCACTGAGGACAAAGCTCCTTTGTTCATCTTTCTGGGACAGGTGGCCAAGCCTGATCCCTTGGGATACCCCAGGCCCGATGTTAACTCTACCCATTCCTAAAGCACAGCACCCCCACTTCTGGGCATTTTGCTGGTGTCTAGGGAAAGAGCCTACAACTGGGACTGCTGGCAGATCATTGTGCCGTTCAGCTGGCTCACAAGCTGGCCCAGTTTCCATGCTGATTCCATCTCAGTAGACTTACAGTGCTATGAACCTACTCCCAGAAATTTCCTTTAACCCTCCTCTGGTCTTGCTCCAGATCCGGGGTTATTTTGTGCATGTCATGATGAGTCACTTTGGTAGTCTCAGCAGCCAGGATCTTGTTGTCTTGGGAGCCTGAGAAAACTTCCAAACCTGTGACTCCACACTGCACAGAAGCCAAGGGCAGCATGAAAAGCTAAACTTTCGTGTGTGTGCGTGCGTGCGTGCGTGCGCGCGCGCTTGCATGTTTCTCCCCCACCCCATGCCTCTGTCTCTCCACCTCTGTCTTTGTGTGTCTCTGTGTCTCTCTTTCTGTCTCGGTTTATCACTGTGTCTCTATCTCTCTGTGTCTCTCTGCCACTGTCTTTGTCTCTCTATGTCTCTCTGTGTTTCTGTCTCTGTCTCTCTCTGAAAAATCGTTCTTGTCCACCAAGGTGGGTTTTGCAACCTTCATTTCCCTCTCCTTCTGGAACCCTAATTGGAGAAAAGTTCTTTGTTCTAGAAATTTAGTGCCCACAAAGAGCACTTGTTATATCTCTGACTATATATCCTATCCCTTTTCTTCTCTATACTCCTCCTACTATCTAGAAGATCCATGGCAGAAGCCTTTATAATCCCTCTACCTCTCCTTTTCAGGGCAAAGGGTCCTTAGGTTAAACTCCATGATTAGCTTAGGCCAGGTCTTCTTTATAAAATAAAGAGCAGGATAAAGGAATTTAGAAAATCCCTTTCCATCTTAATAAAGTCAGCCTTTCAGACTTATTTTCTTGCTTTGAACTTGAAAATCCTATTTTGGAAACCAGAAATGCAATACCATTTTTTTTTCTCTTTGAGTTCTTGCTTAAGTCCTGGAAATCCTAATTCTACCCTCCTCCCCACCACCCATGGGCAGGCAGATCCTTGAATCCACTAAAAAGAAGGTCATATGTCTAGAAAGGCAAAAGATGAAAGCACATTAATACAGCTTAGAAAGAAAAATGATTATGCCTATTACAGAACTTCCCTTCATCTAAACTTGCCAAGCCCTGAACCCTGCTTCTTTTAATGTTCTGTAAGGGATAGATTTGATTTGATGATAGGTCACCCATGCCTTCATTTAAGTCAACTTACAAATTTAATCAATACAAGTCTATAATACTCTTCCAAATAAAGAAACGGAGGCACAGAGAAGTGAAGAAAGTTTCTAAGAGCAACTCATAAATGGCAGGGCACTTTAGTTCAGCCATCTTGCTGAGGTCATAGTACAAGTGAGAGGGATTCATATCTAACAGCAAATCTCTGAACCTGCTAACAGGTTCATTTCTAGAAGCAACAGAGCCAACAACCTCCACTCAATGTTTGTGAACATTCTTTCCTTAACTATGACCTAGACAGCGATTTTAGGGAAAAACAAGAGTCATCAGAAATATCTGAAAAAATAAGTGCAACCCATGGGCTTTCCCTGCTCTAAACTCCTGGTGTCTACTCAATCTCTCATATTAGGGGCTATTACTTAATGCTGAACATTTCATTGCACAAATTTAATATTCCAAAACTTTATCAAGGAAGCAATTTGAACATCTTGCTTTCATTGTTTGAAATGTCTCATGTAGAACAAGTTGACCTTGAACTCCTGATCGTCCTGCCTTTATTTCCCAAATGCTGCATATGACTGAGCACAATCATATCCAGCTCGGTTTGCAAGCCTTAATGTGGCTTTTCCCGCTTCTGCTTCCTTTGGTGGGATTTACTTCAGGCATAAATATGAAAAATACATATCACATGTGATGATTTACCATTATTAAAATTAAATAAGAGAAAATCTTTGGCATTCACATTCATTTTCTTATTCAGAAGAGGCATCCCATTCTACTGATTACAATATAAATAAGTTTGAAATAATGATTGCGATATTCCATTAAACTAATGGATGCAATCTCATAAGTCATTTTTATGGATAAAATATGAAATACTGTATTAATTCCAAACAGAATACATTTGCAGTTTCTTCTAGGAAAACAGATTATTACATGTAATGCCAACAGTCATTACTTCCTGGTGTTATTTACCTGAACCCAATCTCCCAGCTAATACCACCACCATGTGCATAATGAATAATGCACTGTGTGAAATGTATACTATGCAAAAACAGTACTTATTCATATGTATGCTCCTAATCAGATTATTTGTATTTCTTCTCTGACCCTATCTCCTTCCCATTACTTTTAATTTAATATACACCTGGAAGAACTATGTCACAGGTAGAGGAAGGAAGTACAAAATGAGGAGGCTATTTTAAGAGTAATTCCTGCGGAGATGTAAATGGACACACACATACTCACCATCCATACCAATGTATGAAAAGTTTCCACCAGCCACAAAGTTTCCCACCCACATGCAGAGGTTACCAACTCTTCTGATTTGTAGTACCATAGGGTGGTTTCAAAATCAACAAATATCTTTAATGTAAATCAGTGCTTTGAAAGACCCTCAAATGAGAATTGCAATGTGATTGGGAATGTACTGTGTATGTTCACCTTATTGATTATTGAATAAAATACTGTTTGGCCAATGAGACAGCAAGATAGACAGGACTAGGTGTCAAAGAGGATTCTGGGAAATTTAGTAGAGAAGTGGTGATCCAGGTGGGAAGTGACATAGCAAGGAGACTCATATTTAAGCAAGGAGAAGCAGGAAGTGCCCCTTTTCCCCTCCGCTCTTCCTCCAGCAGCACAAAGTGATCCACTGGCAAGGAGGGACACCAATGGAAGGTGTCCGATAAGTCTTATAAAATATATAGATTTATGATAATTAAGACTGAGCTAACAGATAAGAATCCTAGTCATTGGCCAAGCAGCATTGTACCTAATAAAAGTCTTTCCATGCATTAATTGGGGCCCTAACTCAGGCAGACGGTTGGCGTAGAGCGCACACGTGGTGGTGGGGTTCGGCTTGGCGGTGGTGACTTTTGGCAGAAAGATTTATCGAAACAGCAGTGATTTGTCAGTAATGCTAAAACTTCTGGGGCAAAACTCAGGCAGTCCTAAAAGTGAGGCATAGCAACAATAGCATCCCATATTTCAAGTGACTGATTATGTCATCAAAAATTATCCAAACCTCAAGAGATGACTTAGTACGTAAGAGCACTTGTTGCTCTTGTAGAGGACCTGAGTTCACTTCCTAGCACCTGACTTTGATGGATCACATCTGTCTATAACTGCAGCTCTAGGGATTCCAATGCCCTCTGGCCTCCTGGGACACCTACAGGTAGGTAGTGCCCATATGCACACATACACAAAAATATAAATAAGTAAATAAACAAAAATAACTAAGTTAATCTTTTTTACAAATTATCCAAATACCTGAATTTGCTCCCTCCTTCAGAATTCCTATGCTTTTCCTAACTTACTTTTCTCCCCGCTACCTCATTTGGCCTCCCCCTCCACTGTCTCTCACACCAAACTATGAACTAAAGCCTGTTTTCAGGGGCTTTTGAGAGCCCATAGTTTGCATCCCTCCCTAAGTCTACATGCAGTGATGCTCAATTGGCCAGTTAAGATTGGCCACAGGAAAAAAAAAAGTATTACACTCTAGATATTTGGCAAATATTACAAATCAGGATGCTCTCTGGATTGAAAATACTCTTGAGTTAAACTAAACAAAATCAATCAGCTTACAAGCACTTTTTTGTTTGGGTTATTTGTTTGTTTGTTTTATTTTGGGGGTGTTTACATGTATGTGTGTGCACATGTGGTATGTTCAGCTCACAGTACTTCTGTGGAAGTCAGAGGACACCCTTGGGTGCCAGTGCTCTTCTGTCTTGACCATGTTTGATTTACAGTCTTGTTATTCACAGCTGAATACAGCAGGTTAGGTGGCCACAGCTTCCAGGGATTCTCGCATCTTTATCTCCCATCTCACTGGAGGAACACTTGGGTTACAGATGTGTGCTGCTGTGCCTGGCTATACATGCGTTCTGGGAATCTGCACCCAGGTCCTCACACATGCCTGAGAGACAGAATACTTCATGAAAGGGCAATGCTGTACCTGGAAGAAGTTAGGAGGAGGACTGGATGTGAAAATGATCAAAATATATTTTGCATATGTATTAAATTCTCAAAAAAGTGCATTCTTCATTATTTTATTTTATACTTTTTAAATTTGGGGGTTTTGTGTTCTGGTTTGATTTTTTTGTTTGCCTCTTTGTTTTCTAAAGAGATTAAGAAAGAGGCATAAAGTTGGGTAAGAGTGGTCATGGAGTATATGAGGAGTTGGGGAATGGGCAAACTATGATTAGAATATATTGCATGAAAAATTATTTTCAATAAAGAGAAGTATAGAAAAGTATGTTTTGTAAATAATTGAAAAGTCACCTTGAGGAACAGGATTCTAGTACCTTTCTCTGTGCTTTTATTGCAAACTGGACAATAAGACAACTGAGGTCATAATGGTATCTTCTTTCCATAAATTCCTCACAATATCTAGAACAGTGTCAGAGTTAGAGCATTGACGATATTAACAGTTGGTTAGCTTTGTGGTTTCCTCCTATGTTTTCTTCTCCCTACACCCTGACTGAGTTACATTACACTCTCTCAGAATTATCCACAGTACCTCCATCGCTACACAAAACAAACTCTGCCACAAAATTTAAGACAATTCAAGTGTATTAAATTTCTGGAGTGGAGTGTAGTCATTTGACAAATATTTGAACACAAAAGACATTAAGATGAATTTTGTGGGTACATACTAAAATTGTTTTTAAATCAGGTCCTTACTTGAAGGAGATTCTAGGCAAGAAAATTAAATGAAATACATTTATAAGAAACTCTGATACAAGTAGAACAGTGGTACAGGAAAAAAAGCTACAATAGATTAAGGAGGGTGGAACTACTTCCCACTCAGAGTATTCGAGGTAGAAGAGCAAACAATCAAAGTGAAAAAGCACAAGTGCACCTACTAGGAATAGCTGGTGGGTGTTGGCAGAAGAATAATTGAAAATGAAGCTGGAAAGTACAGATCAAATAAAAGGTTCTCAACATTTTGCTCAAGAGTTTGAGTTTTATCTTCATCTTTGTATTATGCAAAGCACACCTAGAATATTCTGAAATAAAACCTGCAAAGTAAGTGACTCAAAGCAAGATTCATTTTGGACTCATGTTACATGCCATTCTGAGTAGTCTGGGAATGACTGGCTCTTGCACCCTGGCCAATGAGGTGGCCACCAATCTGGAGCTGGGAGACAGAGACTGGGGATATTTTTACATTAGTCTTTAAAGCTTCTGGTTCATTGGTTCTCAACCTTCCCGATGTTGCCACCCTTTAACATATTTCTTCATGTTGTGGTGATCCCTAACCATAAAATTACTTTTGTTGCTCCTTCTTGTTTGTGTTGCTCCTTCTTAACTGTAATTTTACTACTCTTACAGACTGGGATGTAAATATCTGACATGCAGGATATCTGATCTGCAACCCCTATGATAGGGGTTGAGCCCCACATGCTGAGAACCACTACACTAGAGCTAGAGAAAACTGTTCCATCTCAAGATATCACACATCCCTTGGACACACAGTCCACTGGCTATAGCATATCACATGATCACACCTAACTTCTTCAAGCAAACAGACGTATGATTCTATCATCTGCCTAGAAGAATAAAGAATCAGTTACGAGCATATTTCTTGAGATTATAACATTTCTCCCTCCCCTTTCCTCCCTCCAAACCCTCCCAGATACCCCTCTGCTATCTTCTTCAAATTAATGCTCTTGCTTTCCATGGTTCCCACATCCATGCACATATGTATGTACATTTAATAGACAACACTGCTAACTACCAGATGCTCCAAGAAAGCAATGTGCATGATCACATATAAATTTCAGAAAAATTATCCTTAGTAGTAAACATAGGATCCCTCCTGGAAGAAGGATACCTGGTCAGACTAGAACAATATTCAGGAAATGAAGTGGTCATAAATTAGAGAAAAGACATTTAATAGATGAGATATTTAAGGAGAATCAATAGGATTGAATCAACAAGTTGTAAAAGTCAGAGTAAGATTTCTCTTTGATTTTCATACCCCATCAGGTGATTTCACAATTCCCAATAAAACATTTTGAAATATAGTAGATAACAAAAAGACTGTCCTTGCACTGAAAAACAATGCTTTGGGCCTGGCCTGTGAGATGGCTCAGTGCACAAAGGCACTTACAGCTAAGTCCAATGACCTGAGTTTGATTTCAGGGACTTACCATTGAAAGATAAAAATAAAAATTCACAAAATTTTTAAAAAGTCAGAGTAAGGGTAAGTAGAGCTTCTGGAATCACACATAGGTGACAGGCAGAAATTGTGAGGGTAACCAAGGCTATTGGCGTAAGACTGAGGACATAGAAGGACCAATGTACTGTCCTGCTTAAGAATGACTGGCAACTGAGTTTAGTTGATTATTTAGTTATTATTTAGTTTAGTGAGTGATGGATAGTGGGTGATAGTTATGCATGCTGATTCAGTAACAAATAAGGTAGGAAGTTATACAATTCTAGCCAGAATGGAAAATCCAAGAGCCAAATAAAGATAGAGTTGGATCACCATCATACGCAGTTTGTATTTATCATAATAGAAAACATTTTTTAGGCAGGGTCTCATTTAATCAAAGCTGTTCTCAAAGTTATTGTGTAGCCAAGGATAACCTTGAACTTGAGATCTTCCTACCTCTACCTCCAGTATACTAGCATCATAGATCTGCAAAACCATGCCTGATATTACACGGTGTTAGAGATAGAGCCCAGGGCATCCTGCATGCTTGTTAAAGACTCTATCAATTGAACTATATCTCTGGTCTCTAAATAGTTAAATATCTTCTAGATGATGCTTCAAGCACATGAAAAAATGTGATAGACAAGACAAAAGGCAGCTGACCAACCAACCAACCAAGTGTGTGTTTGATGAGATACAAGAACAGAGGACTACTCTTGCTAAAAAAAATTCCATTGTCATAATCTGTGAGATTTTTTGACATTTCAAAACTGGTTAAATAAAGTCAAACTGGGATACTCTCTTCCTTCTCAAACAGCTTTTTGTTTCCTTTTCAAATTCCATTTTTACTTTTCTGATTCTCTCCCTACCACTTAGTGGCATTGTTCTACCATTAACCATGACCATTTGAATACCAAGTTTAAAGAGCTTTGACAAGTCCGAAACTGCCTTCGTGTGTTGAGTTCAAAACCTAGCCTTAGTGGCACAACTGTTTGCCTTCAGAGAAATGGAGGACTGTTTCAATGACTGCTGCATCTAGCATGCCTCCAGGAACTTACACCCAAAGGAGATGAGGATGGGATAAAGAAAAGACAGACAGACTTATACAGAGACAGAAAGCTGGGGGTGAGCGGACTGTTCTCTCAGCTGGAGAAACTGAAGCACCCTGGAAGTTTGCTGTGTTTATTATACAAAGCTAAACAAAGAAGTGGGATTATTGCACATAGATGGACAAGGAGGAAGGGTTATTACATAGAGATGAACAAGAATGCAGGGGGTGCAACAACAGCATGAACTACAGAAAACCTACAAACTCATGGAAATTAAGTCACACCCAATTGCACAATTCATGAGTCCAGGAAGAAATAAAAAAAGAAATGAAAGATTTCATAGAATTCAATGAGAATTCGGACACAACATATCCAAACCTATGGGATACTCTGAAAGCAGTGCTAAGAGGAAAGTTCATAGCGCTAAATGCCCACATGAAGAAACAGGAGAATAATCACACTAGAGAATTAACAGCACAACTGAAAGCTTTAGAAAACAAAGAAGCCAATACACCCCGGAGGAGCAGATGCCAGGAAATAATCAAATTGAGGGCTGAAATCAATAAAATGGAAACTAGGAGAACGATACAAAGAATCAATATAACAAAGAGTTGCTTCTTCGAGAAAATCAACAAGATAGACAAACATTTATCCAAACTTACCAAACAACAAAGAGTGAACATGCAAATTAGTAAAATCAGGAATGAAAAGGGAGACATAACAACAGACATAGAGGAAATCCAGAGAATCATCGGTTAATACTTCAAAAACCTATATTCCTCAAAATTCAAAAATCTAAAGGAAATGGACAAATTTCTGGACAAATTTCACTTACCAAAATTAAATCAAGAACAGATAAGCAACTTAAATAGACCTATAAACCCTAATGAAATTAAAGCAGTCATCAGAAGTCTCCCAACCAAAAATAGCCCAGGGCCAGATGGCTTCAGTGTAGAAGTCTACCAGAAATTCAAGAAAGAGCTAATACCAATTCTCCTCAAAGTATTCCACACAATAGAAGCAGAAGGGTCATTACCAAACTCTTTTTATGAGGCTTCAATAACATTGATACTTAAGCCACACAAAGACACAACCAAGAAAGAACTATAGACCAATATCCCTCATGAACATTGATACAAAAATTCTCAACAAAATACTGGCAAATCGAATCCAAGAACACATCAGAAAAATCATCCACCATGATCAAGTAGGCTTCATCCCAGGGATGCAAGGATGGTTCAACATATGAAAATCCATCAATGTAATCCACCATATAAACAGACTGAGGGGGAAAAAACACATGATCATCTCACTAGATGCCGAAAAAGCCTTTGACAAAATCCAACACCCCTTCATGATAAAGGTCTTGGAGAAATCAGAGATAACAGGATAAAAGCAATATACAGCAAGCCAGCAGCCAACATCAAATTAAATGGAGAGAAGCTCAATGCAATTCCTCTAAAATCAGGAACAAGGAAAGGCTGTCCACTCTCTCCATACCTCTTCAATATTGTCTTTGAAGTTCTAGCTAGAGCAATAAGACAACAAAAGGAGATCAAGGGAATACAAATCAGAAAGGAAGAAGTCAAACTCTCACTATTTGCAGATAGTCTACATAAGTGACCCGAAAAACTCTACCAGGGAACTCCTACAGCTGATAAACACCTTCAGCAAAGTGGCAGGATGCAAGATTAACTCAAAAAAATCTGTATCCCTACTATATACCAATGGCACATTGGTGGAGAAAGAAATCAAAGAAACATCACCTTTTACAATTGCCACAAACAACATAAAATACCTTGGGGTAACACTAACCAAAAAAGTGAAAGACCTGTACCATAAGAATTTTGAGTCTCTAAAGAAAGAAATTAAAGAAGATAAAAGAAAATGGAAAGGTCTCCCATACTCTTGGATAGGCAGGATCAACATAGTAAAAATGGCAATCTTGCCAAAAGCAATCTACAGATGCAATGTAATGCCCATCAAAATCCCAACACAATTCTTCACAGACCTTGAAAGAACAATTCTCAACTTTATATGGAGAAACAAAAGACCCAGGAAAGCCAAAACAACCCTGTACAATAGAGGAACTTCTGGAGGCATCACCATCCCTGACTTCAAGATCTATTACAGAGATATAGTCCTGAAAACATGGTGGCATTGGCACAAATATAGACAGGTAGACCAATGGAATAGAGTTGAAAACCCTGATATTAACCCACACACCTATGAATACCTGATTTTTGACAAACAATCCAAATATATACACTGGAACAAAGAGAACATCTTCAACAAATGGTGCTGGCATAACTGGTTGCAAACATGTAGAAAACTACAGATAGACCCAAGTCTTTCGCCCTGCACAAAACTTAAGTCAAAATGGATCAAAGACCTCAACATAAACCCAGCCACACTGAACCTATTAGAAGATAAAGTGGGAAATACCCTTGAATTAATTGGTACAGGAGACTGCTTCCTGAACATAACACCAGCAGCACAGACACTGAGATCAACAATTAATAAATGGGACCTCCTGAAACTGAGAAGCTTCTGTAAGGCAAAGGACACAATCAACAAGACAAAATGGCAGCCCACAGACTGGGAAAAGATATTCACCAACCCCACATCTGACAGAGGACTGATTTCCAAAATATACAAAGAACTCAAGAAGCTAGTCTCCAAAACACCAAACAATCCAATTAAAAAGTGGGTTACAGAACTAAATAGACAATTCTCAATAGAGGGATCTAAAATGGCTGAAAGACACTTAAGAAAGTGTTCAACATCCTTAGCCACCAGGGACATGCAAATCAAAGCAACTCTGAGATACCATCTTACTCCTGTCAGAATGGCCAAAATCAAAAATACCAATGACAGTTCATGCTGGAGAGGATGCAGAGAAAGGGGAACACTCCTCCACTGCTGGTGGGAGTATCAACTTCTACAGCCACTTTGGAAATCAGTATGGCGACTCCTCAAGAAAATGGGAATCAGTCTACCACAAGATCCAGCTATTCCATTCCTAGGCATATACCCAAAAGAAGCAAATTCATACAACAAAGACATCTGTTCAACGATGATCATAGCAGCACTATTTGTAATAGCCAGAAACTGGACGCAGCCTAGATGCCCCTCAACCGAAGAATGGATAGAGAAAATGTGGTACATTTACACAATGGAGTACTACTCAGCAGAAAAAAAATGGAATCTTGAAATTTGCAGACAAATGGATGGAACTTGAAGAAACCATTCTGATCGAGGTAACCCAATCACAAAAAGAAAACATGATATGTACTCACTCATCATTTTTTGTTTCCTTTCTTTCTTTTTTATTTAGAAACAATCATTTTACTTATCAATCCCATCATTCCCTCTCCCTCCCATCCTCCCATACCCCCTACCAATCCCTCAGCCCACTCCCTTCCTGCTCCCCAAGGACAGTGAGGACTTCCATGGGGATCATCAAAATCTGTCACATCATTTGGGGGAGGGCCTGGGCCCTCCTTGATGTTTCTGGGCTTCAATAGAATCCCTCCATAGGGAATGGGCTCCCAAAGTCCATTTGTGCTCTAGGGATAAATACTGCTTCTACTGTTAGAGGTCCCGTAGACTGTCTTGGGCTCCTAGCTGGCACGCACATTCAGAGGTTCATTGGTTCATTCCAATGCTGGTTCCTCAGCTTTAGGACTGGGGTCCCTGTGCTCTCACTCTGTCTGGTAAGCTGGTTCTGTAGGTTTCTCCAGATGGTCTTGAATCCTTTGCTCATCCATCCTCCCTCTCTACAACTGGATTCCAGGAGTATGGCTCAGTGCTTAGCTATGGGTGCCTGCTTCTGCTTCCATCAGCTACTGGATGAAGGCTGTTCAGGGGGCCTGGTTTGGTCTTATGATGGTTTCCTAGCTGTCAGACTGGGGTCCATGAGTTCCCACTTTCTCAGGTCAGCTGTTTCTGCAGGTTTTCCCAGCGTGGTCTTGACACC
This sequence comes from Cricetulus griseus, assembly GCF_003668045.3. Lineage (NCBI taxonomy): Eukaryota > Metazoa > Chordata > Mammalia > Rodentia > Cricetidae > Cricetulus > Cricetulus griseus. Next base: position 26,273,256 of record NC_048604.1, on the reverse strand, counting down.
TTTGTTTGTCACTCCTCCCTCTCTGAAACTGGATTCCAGGAGTTGGGTTCAGTGCTTAGCTGTGGATCTCTGTCTCTGCTTCCATCAGCTACTGAATGAAGGCTCTAGGATGGCATTTAAGGTAGTCGTCATTCTCATTACAGGGGAAGGGCATTTAAGGCAGCCTCTCCACTATTGCTTAGGGTCCTAGTTGGGGTCATCTTTGTGGATCTCTGTACAATTCCCTAGTGGCAGATTTCTCTTTAAACCTATAGTGGCTCCCTCTATTGATGTGTCTCTTTTCTTGTTCTCCTCTATTCCTCTCCCAACTCAATCTTCCTGCTCCCTCATGCCCTCCTCTCACCCCTCCTCTTCTTCCCTTCTCATTCTCCTATCTCCCTCACCCCTCCCCCATGCTCCCAGTTTGTTCAGGGGCTCTTGTCTTTTACACTTCACTGGGGGACCATGAATGTCTCTCTTCAATATATCCCGGCAGTAGTTTCCCATCTCTCAATTTTTCCTATTTCCTACACCACCTCACCTCCCCTATCTCCCAGATCCAGTCCTCCTCTATTTCCTTCAGAAAAGAGCAAGCCTCTCAGGGATAGCCACTGAACACAACTTAACAAAATACAATAAGACTAGGTAGGCACAACCCCTCATATTAAGGCTGGATGAGGCAACCCAGTAGGAGGAAAAGGGTCCCAAGAGCAGGCAAAAGAGCCAGAGACACCCCCCGCCACTGATAGGAATTCCACAAAAAATACAAAGCTACCTAGCCATAACATATATGCAGATGACCTAGGTCAGACCCGTGCAGGCTCCATGATGGCCACCTTGAGTACCTATGAGTTCTGCTTAGTTGATGTCTGTAGTCCATATTCTCCTTGTATCCCCAACCCCTTTGCCTCCTACATTTCTTCCTCTCCTTCCACAAGGTTCCCCAAGCTCCAATGATGCAGGATTTCCAGTATACAACTGGGTCAAGGAGACATATTAGCTAATATCTCTAGATCAGTCTCTGTGAAGTGACCATCTTCAGGCTTTATTCCAGGGAAGAGAGCTAAGATGGCTATTTTCTACACATTGTCAACATTAATACTCAGACCTAAGGAGGGGTTTGTCATCTCCCTATGACCCTCACACACATATCCCACCCTTGGAGAAGTCTTTGTTATTCTGTTCATGGGTCTCAGCTTCTGAGGTTTTTTACCCATGTCAAATCACACATTCATTCAGGACTTCTTCTCCCTACAGGTGGATACGGTGAAGATGTTTGGGAAGTTAGCACAAGTTTATGAGAATCAGTTGAAATGCTGCAGAATGGGGGTCTCTGATTTGAGGCTGCCTACATGAAGGAATTTAAATGTAACCATCATCCTCAAGATTTGCATGCATGAAAGCTTCATTGCATTTTAAAGCTCAGAATTTTGAGCAATGAAATGTGCAAATTAAAAGAGAAATGAAAGGAAAATGGGTCACAGAGATATTCATGCTTACAAGAGTCCAACAACCATGCCATCTACAAGGGACAACCCATGCTTTGTAGATATTGAAGCAAAATGAAATAGGCAAGCAGTGTACATATTACATTAACATTTATAGAGCACCTCGTGGCACCTGAGTTTCAAAATTGACTTGTGGCTGAGAATATCTTACAATAAATAAGAAAATCATATAAGAGAAGGTGGGTGGAAAAAAAGGAAGAGGAAAATAGTACCATAGATGAGTAAGATGCCTTTAATAAAACTGGTAGATACATACATTCAGAGTCACAAACATACTCAACACTGTAACTAACCTTTTGAGTTTCTGCAAGGTACTAAGAACCATATTATGCAATTTGCATGTATTATTGTTCCTTAAATTTCCTTTGAAGTAGGTTTGTAGAAGTCTCAGGTGCTTAAGTGTGCATCTGACCTTATGATTGTCCCTATATTATTGGGGCTAGGAGCTAGAAATCCCATGGTTCCTCTCTCTCTCTTGCCAGCTACTTTCTAACTTCAGCCAAAAGGAGGCCATTACTTGTGATAAAGACTTCGGCAGTGGCACCAATTAACGGCATGTGCTTCTTGCTCCAGAAGTCTCAAAGGAGTCAGGGTTAGCTTTAGGAACTCTAGAAACACTGTCTATGCAAGCTCACAGACTAAGTATATCAACATTCCTTACTTGTGTTCCTCTAGCCTTGTAGAGTTATGCCTTCCAGCGGTCACTCACAGAAGCACACTCCTCCTTCTGCACCTCTAGCCCTTTCAAAATTTTTCTAATCCATTTCCTATATTAAATCTCCATTCGCTATAAACACTTAGTGTGATTTCTTGGGTTCCTTCAACAGGAGAAACATTACAACTATCTTCAAAAACTGTTTACAATACATGCTGTCATTATCCTATTTCAGAAATAATATAAAAATACCCCTGACCTAACCAGATTTCTAGACATAGATGAGTTCTCAGTAACATCTATTACCCTACAAATTCATCCTTTCATATTTCTTTTCTCTTGGTGAATCCCCAAGGTAGCCACAACCACTTCAGAAATGTCTCCGCAGTATTTCTGGGAATCTCTAAGGGGGAGTTTCATGTCTTTCAATTCAAGACTCTAATATGATTGTGACAGAAACCTGCCTCCAAGTAGCTTAGGGGGAAAATACACAATTTTGTGAGTGCAAGTGGCCAGGAAATGTGTAGGCTTATAGCAAAGAATTGAAGAAAATGATACAGAACCAGAGTCATGGAGGAATGAAACTCAGTGCCATCAGGAATTTCTTTTCCATCTTTGATGGCAGCATTTCTCTAATTCAGTTCATTCATTCCTATTGCATACTTTTACACACCCCAGAAGAATCAGCCACTGGCAGTGCCAACATCATACAGGCTTAGAGCATAACCACAGACCTGGAAGACTATGCTGCATTCCTTCCAGCGGCAAGGAAAGAAAGCAAAAAGCATTTTGACTGGCCACTTCATAACATGCCGCATACTCTGAGTCTTATCTTATTTTGCTGGAGTTTGTTTGTTTGTTTGTTTGTTTGTTTGTTTGTTTTTTGAGGGGAGCATAGGCAATAGGATAAAGGAGCATGTGAAAAGTACTGTGCTGGCTGTTTTATGGCAACTTAACACAAGCTTGAGTTATCTGAAAAGGGGAACCTTGATTGAGAAAAATCCCTCCATGGGATCTGCCTGTAGGGCATTTTCTTAATTAGTGATTCTTGGGGGAGAGTTAATCCCACTGTGGGTGGTGTCACCACTGACCACATGGTCCTGGATTCTGTAAGAAAGCAGGCTGAGCAAGTCAGGGAAAGTAAGCCAGTAAGCAGCACTCCTCCATGTCTTTTACATCCGTTTCTGCCTCCAGGTTCTTGCTCTGTTTGACTTCCTGTCCTGACTTCCCTCTGTGATGAAATATTGCCTGGAAATGTAAGCTAAAATAAACTCTTTCCTCCCAAAGTTGCTTTGGCCACGGTGTTTCATCACAGCAATATTAACCCTAACTAGGGTAGAAAAAAATGGAACCTGAAGAAAAAATATCACCACCAGCCATTCCTAATTGCAATGGTATGCTGGCCCCATCCCACCTCCCTCTCCTCAAGATCACTAACCTTTGGTTTCCCTTCAGAAAGGAGCAGGCTCTCAAGAGACAACAACTAAACAAGACCAAACAAGATACAGTAAGACAAAGCAAAAGCCCTCATACTTAGTTGATTCCGTGGGGCATGTTTTCCTAGTATCCTCCATTCCCTTTGACTCTTAAAATCTTTCCTCCCTTCTTCCACAGGATTCCCTGAGCTTCAAGGGGAGGGACCCAATGAAGACCTCCAATTTAGACTCTCTCTGCATAATGTCTAGCAATGACTCTCTGTAGCAGCTCTGAGGGAAGCCTCTTTGATGGCAACTGGATAAAGCGCCAATCTATGAATGAGTACAGCAGATTATCATTAAGAATCATTCCATTGGCTTTTGGGGGGAGGGGCAGTTATATCCAGTCCTACCTTAGGCCTCCAGGCTTTCCAGTCTCTGATTCCTATTCAACATGGCAGTGTAGGGCATGGGAACCCTCTTGTGGAGTGGCCTCAAGTTAAGCTGGATATTGGTTGTCCACTCCCACAAGTTCTGCACCACCATTGCCCAGCACATTGCAGGCAGGACAGAGTGTATGTCGAAAGTTTTGTGGCTGGGTTGGTGTCCCAGTCCCACCACTAGAAGCCTTGCCTGGTTCCAGAGGATGTCTGGTTTAGGATGTGGATCCTCTGTTACTAGGAGTCCTTGGTAAGGTCACCCTCATAGAATCCTGGGAATTTCCACTCGGTTTCCATGTCACCAACCCCCCATCCAAATGTCCTCCAATTCCAGTTGTGCTTAGGTTAAATTTCTGCAGATATCTGTTAGGTCTATTTGGCTCATAATGTGTTAGCTCCAGCATCTCTGTGTTTAGCTTTTTTCTGGAGGACCTGTCCATTGGTAAGAGTGGGATAGTAAAGTCTCTCATTATCACAGCATGAGGGTCAATATGACATTTAAGCTGTAATAATGTTTCTTTTTACAAACTTTGGTGTCTTCGTGCTTGGGACATACATATTAAGAACTGAAATGTCATCTTGTTGCATTTTCCTTTGATGAGCATGTAAGTTTCCTTCCCCATCTATTTGGATTGATTTTGTTTTGCAGTCTATTTTGTTATGTATTAAAATGGCTACACAAGATTGCTTCTTAGGTCCATTTGCTTGAAATTGAAATATGTTTTTCCAATCCTTTACTCTGAGGCAATGCATATCCTTGATATTGAGGTGCACTTCTTGGATACAACATAAATATGGATCCTGTTTTTGCATCCATTCTGTTAGTCTGTGATTTTTTTATTGGGGAATTGAGACCACTGATATTAAGAGATACCAATGACCAATGATTGCTAATTCCATTTACTTTGTTGGTGATGGTGGTGGTAGTGGTGGTGTCTGTGTGTGTGTGTGCTTTGCTTCTTTTAGTTTTGCTGATGTAAGATTATTTATTTCCTGTGTTTTCATGGGTGTAGTTATCCTCCTTGGGTTAGAGTTTTCCTTCTAGCACTTTCTTAGGGCTGGATTTGTGTATAGATATTGTTTAAATTTGACTTTATCATGAAATATCTTGTTTTCTCCATTTACAGTGATTGAAATTTTTGCTGTGTATAGTAGTCTTGGCCGACATCCATGGTCTCTTAGAGTCTGCAGCATATCTGTCCAAGTTCCTCTGGCTTTTAGAGTTTCCATTGAGAAGTCACATGTAATTCTAATAGGTCTCACTTTATATGTTACTTAATCTTTTTCCCTTGCAGCATTTAATATTATTTCTTTATTCTATGTTTAGTGTTTTGATTATTACATGGTGAGGGGACTTTCTTTTCTGGTCCAATCTATTTGGTGTTCTGTATGCTTCCTGTACCTTTATAGGTATGTCCTTTAGGTTAGGAAATTTTTCTTCCATGATTTTTTTGAAAATACTTTCTGGGCCTTTGAGCTGGGGTTCTTCTTTTTCCTCTATTCCTATTATTCTTAGTTTTAGTCTTTTCTTGGTGTCCCATATTTCCTGGATGATTTATGCCAGGAATTTTTTAGATTTAACATTTTCGCTGACTGATATATCTATTTCTTCTATCGTATCTACAATGCCTGAGATTCTCTCTTTCTTCTCTTGAATTCTGTTGGTGAAGTGTTGCAGAATATTAGTTAAAGATGTGTTACATTTGTTTATGCTGTGGAATAATTTTTAGTGATGCGAAGATGTGTCTCTGTCTTTTATGTTGCATTTGTTTAACTCTGTGAAGCTATGTTACTGTGCCTGTCTAAAATACCTGGTTAGTCTAATAAAGAGATGAACACTCAATAGCTATGCAGAAGAGAGATGGGTAGGGCTGTCATGCAGAGAGAATAAATAGAAGAAGAATGAGAAAAGGGAGGAGAAAAAGGGGAGACAGAGAAGAGGACACTAGGGGCTAGCTACTCAGCTACAGAGCCAGCCACAGAATAAGAAATAAAGAAAGGTACAATGAATAGAGAAAGATAAAAACCCAGAGGCAGGAAGTAGACAGGCTAATTTAAGAAAGCTGGTTAGAAACAAGCCAAGCTAAGGCTGGGCATTCATAAGAAAGAATAAGACTGTGTGATTATTTGGGAGCTGGGTGGCAGCTGTATCACCAATAAACAACTCAGAGACTGATATGGGTTTCAAGCTTCAAGATGAATATCAGAAAAGCAAAGCAGTGGGTCACTAGCTTCTTTCTTCTACCTCAGGCTGAAATGGGCTGGTCCTGTCTCCACAAGCTCTCACCAAGCCTCAGACTGTAACCTCTCCTCAGCATGGCTAGAGAATGAATGCATCTCTGAGACCTTGCTTCTGTCTTACATACTTCCCTAATGTTGGGATTAAGAGTGTGAGCTGTAATTCTTTTTTAGACTGATTCACTCTTGTGTAGATCTAGGTGGCCTTGAAATCACAGAGATTCATCTGTCTCTTAACCCTGAATCTAAGGGTTAAAGGTGTGTACCATCACCACCTAGCTTCTGGCTGTTGGGATTAAAGGTGTGTGCCTGGCTTCTATAGCTTGTGGCTGACTTTTCTTTCTGAATCCTCAGGCAAGCCTTAATAAATCATAAACAATATCTCACAACAGGCAGCCCCCCTAAAGAGTAAAAACAGCAAAAAATAAAAACTACAGTGAAGCTTGCCTCTATAGTTCCTGTTCACATTCTTAAGTTTTTTTCATTTCCATAATTTCCTCAGTTTGTGTTTTCTTTATTGCTTCTATTTCCATTTTCAGGTCTTGAACAGCTTTATTCATTTCCTTCAATTGTTTGTGTCTTGGCTTTCTTTAGGGATTTATCCATTTCCTACAAATATTTGTTTGTGTTTTCCTGAATTTCTTTAAGTGATTTATTCATTTCCTCTTTTAGGACCTCTATTATCTTATATAGCTGGTCCTAAGGTCTTTTTCTAGTAGTTCAGCTAAGATGGAATACTCAGTACCTGCTGTGATAGAATAGCTGGGCTCTTGCAGAGACATTGCCCTGGCTGTTGTTGATTGTATTCTTGCACTGGCATCTAGGCAGCTGAATATGCGGTGATTGCAGGTCTGAGTGCTGATTTCTGGGTTTGTCTTTGTTAGGCAGATGTTTTGTTCCTAGGTTTCTGTTTCCTCTCTGGATTTAAAGAGAGTATGTTGGCTGTGTGTTGCCTGCAATGATGGTGCATTCATGGGGAGTACTTGCTGGTGTTGGAAGTGGTGAAAGGTGACGTGTGGAGGGTCTGTGGTCCACAGGAGGTGTGGATACCATTGTTCTTAAAGTCTGCTCATGCCACTTTCGTACAACATTTTAAGTTTTAAAATCAAAAAGTGCAAGACTTTCAACTATGTTCAGTGTCTATGCTGTATTAGCTAGTCAAGGTCCCTTGAAATTTTGAAGGAATTTAAAGATGCAAGCTGTGCTCCCAGAAACTCAAAGAGCCTGGAGCAAATAGATTACATGCTCAAGGCTAGCTCAAGGCTTCCTGGGAAATGCCTTGTTTTGAAGTAAAAAATACAAAAGGAGGAATCTAGAAAGAGACTTTTCTCCATCTAATCTGGGTCCTACTGGACCAGTGTCTGTCCTCCCACCAGGTCCCCCCCAGTTGCTATGAAATAACCACTCAGAGACTTAATATGTGTTTATCATTGTTTGGCCATTGGCTTAGACTTCTTACTGGCTAGCGTTTTCTTAATTGTTAACACATTTCTATTGATCTGTGTATTACCACTTGGCTTTGGCTTACCTAGGTGACGCCCTGTTGTCCTGCCTCCCCAGTAGCTACATGGCATCAGTCTGTCCTCCTTCTCCATGCCTCTTTGTTAGGAAATCCTGCCTAGCTAAATTCTGCCTGACCATTGGTCAAAAACAGCTTAATTCATCAACCAATAAGAGAAACAACTAGTCACAGCATACAGAGGACATTCCCCATCAGAGGAGGAGGAAAAAGAATAAAAGAAAGATGAAGGAGGAAGAGGAAATAAATAAGAGGGGAAAGAAAGGGTAGAAGAGCGAGAAAAGAATGGAGAAGGGGAAGTAGAATTCATCTAAGTTGTATTTTTCTGTTTCTTCTGAAGAATACCATGGAGTGTTGACAAGGATTTGATTGATTCTGTTGGTTACTTTGAGATTGGTTACAACTTACCAATACTAAAGATTCTACTTGCCCTAAGGACCAAGCAAACCTGAGTCTGCTGATATCACTGGGCTACTCCCGCCCCCACTCAGGGCAGAGGTGAGCTGCTTCGGCCCCTGACGTGGGCCCAACTTCTGCCTGCCCACTATGGGAACTCCCATTCATGGGTCTACTGGCTGATCGACTTGGCCCCTGGGAACCAAGCAACCCAGAGTCTGCTGACATCTCTGTGCTAGTCCAGCTCCTACCCACCTGGAGAGCGAGTGCCTCAGACCCACCGGCACCCACTGGAAGAAGAAATGGGAAGACAACAATATAAGAACACATCCAACAATAGAAAAAACAATATGATGCCACCAGAGTCTAGGGACTCTACACCAGCAAGATATGAACATCACAACACAGATGAAACAGAAGAGAGCAAGCTTAAAAACAAATTCTTGCAGATGATAGAGACCCTAAGAGAAGAAATGAGAAAATCCTTCAGAGAAATGGAAGAAAAGACAAACCAAAAGATCCAAGAAATCAAGGAAAGCCAAGGAAATACAATTAAACAGCTGAAGGAAACAGTTCAGGACCTGAAAACTGAATTAGAGACAATAAAGAAAACACAAACTGAGGGGATGCTGGAAGTGGAAGAGCTGAGTAAACAATCAGGAACCACAGATGCAACCAAAACCAACAAAATACAAGAGATGGAAAACAGAATCTCAGACACTGAAGATAAATTAAAGTAAAAATTCATCAAGCAAAGAAAATCTGAAGTTCAACAAATCCATAACACAAAATACCCAGGAAATATGGGACACCGTGAAAAGACCAAACCTAAGGATAATAGGTATACAAAGAGGGAAAGAAACCCAACTCAAAGGTGCAGAAAACATAGTCAACAAAAATCATAGAAGAAAACTTTCCCAACCTAAAGAAAGACATGCCAAAAAGTACAAGAAGCCTACAGAACAACAAATAGAAAGGACCACAAAAGAAAGTCCCCATGTCACATAATAATTAAAATACCAAACATACAGAATAAGAAAGAATATTAAGAGCAGCAAAGGAAAAAGGCCAAGAAGCATATAAAGGAAAACATATCAGAATTACACCTGACTCCCCCATGCAAACTCTGAAATCGAGAAGGTCCTGGATAGATATTCTACCAACTCTGAGAGAACGCAGATGCCAGCCCAGACTACTATACCCAGCAAAGCTTTGAGTAACTATAAATGGAGAAAACAAGCTATTCCACAACAAAACCAGATTTAAACAATATGTAACCACTAATCCAGCACTACAGAAAGTACTGGAAGGAAAACTCCAACCTAAGGAAACTAACTATACTCACAAAACATAGGCAATATATAATCCCACTTTACCAAAACCCAAAAGAAAAAGGAGGGTAAATCCACATACAATACCACTACCAACAACAAATCAAAAACAAACAAGAATAAACACTCAATGGACCTTAATTTCCCTCAATATTAAATGGTCTTAACTCGCCTATAAAAAGACACAGGCTAACAGAGTGGAAACGAAGACAGAAGCCATCCTTCTGCTGCATACAAGAAACACACCTCAAATTCAAAGACACACGTTACCTCAGAGTAAAGGGTTGGGATAAGACATTCCAATCAAATGGACCCAAGAAAGGAGCAGGGGTAGCTATCCTAGTATCTAACAAGTTAGACTTCAAACTAAAATCAATCAAAAGAGATGAAGAAGGTCATTTCATATTCATCACAGGAAAAATCCACCAGGAAGAAGTCTCAATTCTAAACATCTATGCCCAAATACAAAGGCACCAACTCTCATAAAAGAAACGTTATTAAAACTCAAATCACAAATAAGACCTCACACAGTTATAGTGGGAGACTTCAACACCCCACTCTCACCACTGGACAGGACCACCAGACAGAAACTTAACAAAGAGACAAAGGAACTAAGAGAAGTTATGGCCCATTTGGGATTAACAAACATATTTAAAACATTCCATCCAAACACAAAAGAATATACCTTCTTTTCAGCATCACATGGAAACTTCTCTAAAATCAACCATATACTCGGCAACATAGCAATCCTCAACAGGTCGAACAAAAATGGAAAAAATCCCCTGTGTCTTATCAGACCACCATGCTTTAAAGTTAGAATTCAAAAACAACACAAATTGCAGAAAACCTACCAACTCATGGAAATTGAACAACTTGCAATTGTACCATTCCTTGGTCAATGAACAAATAAAGAAATTAAAGACTTCCTAGAACTCAATGAAAATGAAGACACAACATACCCAAACGTATGGAACACTTTGAAAGCAGTACTAGGAGGAAAGTTAATAGCTCTAAGTGCTCACATGAAGAAATTAGAGAATAGTTACACCGGAAAGTTGACATCACAACTGAAAGCTCTAAAATAAATGGAAGCAAATTCACCCTGGGACACCAGGAAATAAACTGAGGGCAGAAATCAATAAAGACAAAACAAAGAAAACAATTCAAAGAATCAATGTAACAAAGAGTTCGTTCTACGAGAAAATCAACAAGATAGACAAATCCTTGTCCAAACTAACCAAAAGGCAGAGAGAGAACATGCAAATTAACAAAATCAGAAATGAAAAGGGGGACATAACAACAGACAATGAGGAAATCCAGAGAATGTTCAGGTCATACTTTGAAAACCTATACTCCACAAAATTCAAAAATTTAAAGGAAATGGACAATTTTCTGGACAGATATCACTTACCAAAATTAAATCAAGAACAGATAAGCAATGTAAACAGACATATAACCTCTAAAGAAATAGAAGCAGTCATCAAAAGTCTACGAACCAAAAGAAGCCCAGGGCCAGATGGCTTCAGTACAGAATTCTGCCAGAAATTCAAAGGAGAGCTAATACCTATACTCCTGAAATAGTTCCACACAACAGAAGCAAAAGGTCCATTGCCAAACTCTTTTTACCAGGCTACAATTTCCTTGGTAACCAATCCACAAATACATACAACTAAGAAAGAGTACTACAGAATAATATCCCTCATGAACATTGATGCAAAAATAATCAATGAAGTATGGGGAAAAAAAAGACCCAGGATAGCCAAAAAAACCCTGTACAATAAAGGAACTTCTGGAGGCATCCCCATCCCTGATTTCAAGCTCTATTACAGAGATATAGTCCTGAAAACAGCTTGGTACTGGCACAAAAATAGACAGATAGACCAATGGAATAGTGCTGAAAACCCTGACATTAACCCACACACCTACAAACACTTGGTTTTTGACAAAGAAGCTAAATTTATACGATGGAATAAAGAAAGCATCTTCAACAAATGGTGCTGCCATAACTGGATGCTGGAATGTAGAAGACTGCAGATACATCCATGTCTATCGCCATGCACAAAACTGAAGTCCAAATGAATCAAAGACCTCAACATAAATCCTGCCTCAGTGAACCTATTAGAAGACAAAGTGGGAAATACCCTTGAATTAATTGGTACAGGAGACCGCTACCTGAACATTACACCAGTAGCACAGACACTGCGATCAACAATTGATAAATGGGACCTCCTGAAATTAAGAAGCTTCTGTAAGGCTAAGGACACAGTCAAGTAAGACAAAATGGCAGCCCACAGACTAGGAAAAGATATTCACCAACCCCACATCTGACAGAGAGCTGATCTCCAAAATATACAAAGAACTCAGGAAGCGAGTCTCCAAAACACCAAACAATCCGATTAAAAAGTGGGGAACAGAACTAACTAGACAATTCTCAATAGAGGAATCTATAATGGCTGAAAGACACTTAAGAAAGTGTTCAACATCCTTAGTCATCAGGGAAATGCAAATCAAAACAACTCTGAGATACCATCTTACTCCTGTTAGAATGGCTAAAATCAAAAACACCAATGACAGTTCATGCTGGAGAGGATGCAGAGAAAGGGGAAACTTCACCACTGCTGGTGGGAGTACAAACTTGTACAGCCACTTTGGAAATCAGTATGGCGATCCCTCAGGAAGATGGGAATCAATCTACCACAAGATCCAGCAATTGCACTCTTAAGCATATACGCAAAAGAAGCACATTCATACAACAAGGACATCTGTTCAACGATGTTCATAGCAGCACTATTTGCAATAGCCAGAACCTGGAAGCAGCCTAGATGCCCCTCAACCAAAGAATGGATACAGAAAAATGTGGTACATTTACACGATGGAGTACTACTCAGCAGAAAAAAAAAGAACAATGGAATCTTGAAATTTGCAGACAAATGGATGGAACTAGAAGAAACCATTCTGAGTGAAGTAATCCAGTCACAAAAAGACAAACATGATATGTACTCACTCATATGTGGATTTTAGACATAGAGTAAAAGATTACCAGCCTACAATCGACACTGCCAGAGAAGTTAGTAAACAATGAGGAGCCTAAGAGAGACATATATATGGTCCCCTGAAGAAAAGGAAAGGGACAAGATCTCTTGAGCAAATTGGGAGCATGGGAGATGGGGAGAGGGAACTAGGAGAGTGAGAAGGGGAGAAGAGGAGGGGTGAGGGGGACATGATGGGGCAGGGAGGTTGAGTTGGGGAAAGAACAAAAGAGAGCAAGATAAGAGATACAATAAGAGAGGGAGACATTTTAGGTTTACAGAGAAATCAGGCACTAGGGAAAGGTCTGGAGATCTACCAAGATGACACCAGCTAACAATCTCAGCAACAGAGGAGAGGCTACCTTAAATGCCCTCCCCTGATAATGAGATTGATGACCGACTTATTTGCGATCCTATAGCCTTCATCCAGCAGCTGGTGGAAGTAGAAGCAGACACCCACAGCTAACTGGAATCCAGTTGCAGACAAGGAGGACTGATGAGCAAAGGGGTCCAGCCCAGGCTGGTGAAACCCACAGAAACAGCTGAGCTGAACAAGGGGAAGCTCTTGGTCCCCAGACTGATAGCTGGGAAACCAGCATGGGACTGATCCAGACCCCTCAAATGTGGGTGTCAATGAGGAGACCTCAGAAATCTATGGGGCCCCTTGTAGTGGATCAGTACTTATCCCTAGCATAGGTGTGGACTTTGGGAGCCCATTCCACATAGAGGGATATTCCCTGAGCCTAGACAAGTGGTAGTGTGCCTAGGCCCTATCCCAAAGGATATGACAGACTCTGAAGACCCCCCCATGGAAGGACTCACCCTCCCCGCAGAGCAGAAAGGGTATGGAATAGGTAGGGTGTTAGTTGGGGGGCAGGGGAGGAGGGAGGCAGAGGGAACTGGGATTGACATGTAAAACAATCTTTCTAATTCAAATAAAAATTTAAACAATAAAGAGAAAGCATTAAATTTTTAAAAAAGATTCTACTTCATGAGCACAAGACAACTTTCCATTAATATGTGCCTTCTTTCATTTCTTTTTAGCAACAATTTCAATTCATAATGTACAAGATTTTTTGTCTTTGGTTAAGTCTATTACTAAATATTCTATTTTTGATGATGCTCTTATAAATAACTCTGCTTTCTTAATTCCCTCTAGATTTCTCATTGTCACTATATAGAAACACAACTGACACTGATTTTGTGAGTTGATTTCTGCATTCTACAACTTGGAAGAATTAGTGTCTCTTTTCTCAGTTGGATTGTTCATATCTTTTTCCAGTAATATAGTAGGTCCTTATATCTGTTAAATAAAGAAAAATACTTAAAAAAACATCCTCCGGTCAGACACTGGGAATGGTACTTTTCATGAGAATACTTCTCTGAAGTATGTAATTTCTCAAATAAGAAAGGCATTCTCCACATTGTATTCTTTTTTGTTGTTTTTGTTTTTGAGACAGGGTTTCTCTGTGTAACAGCCCTGGCTGTCCTGGAACTCACTTTGTAGACCGGGCTGGCCACAAACTCACAGAGATCTGCCTGCCTCTGCCTTCCAAGTGTGAGGATTAAAGGCATATGCCTCCTCCAACTGGGCGATATTATTCTTTATTATTAGCTGTCTAAGGTAGCACTATTTATTCCTAGAACATACAGAGTCTCTCAGCCAGGATTTAAATATAAGTCCTATGTACCTGTACTTATGTTTATCTTTTGATAACATATCTGTTGTTAAACTATCAAAATATTTATTGATAAATTCCCTTGGGATCTTAAGTTCCCATACCACCAGATTTACCCCCTGTGATAAATTGTTTCAGTAAAAACACATGGCTAATGAATCACATCTATTGACATCATTTCTCTTGATTGTTTCTCTTCCACATTAATTCAAGGCTTTGCCTTGTTATTTGCTTAGGTCACTAGAACATCAACAAATGTATTCTGAGCAGAAGCTAGAAAATTGGATACTGTAGCTACTCATATTAGAACCTAGCTGTTATGTGAGAGAGCTCATATAGCACACTTAAAATACATGGCCCAGACAACAGTCAAAAATCAACCATCAGAAATGCAAAACCATGTTAATTAACAAAACTCAGCCAGGCCACTAGATGACTATAGCTATATAAGCAACTCTATGTAAGCTTTAAATACCAATTTGCCACAACTTAAAATTGTCTGGGAAGAGAGTAATAATTGAGGAATTATCCAGATAAGGCTGGCCTATGAATACATCTGGCCTATGGTTACCTGCACAAGACCCACACAAGATCAAGTCAGCCAAAACCTCAGCACAGATGATTTAAATGATCTCAGCCTCAATCCCTTACTGAGGAGCTATGGCAGTTGATAGTTACTTGGGGACAGAGAAATTACTCTTTTTCTGAGATAGTCCTACCACAGCCATTGGTAGGATTACATGTTCCAGTGGATGGCTGCTGTGGAATAATCCTTCTGTACACTTGTAAATTACACTATGATTGGTTTAATAAAGAAGCTGACTGGCCAATAGCTGGACAGGATAAGGTTATGTGGGAAAGCCAGACTAAGGACACTGGGAAGAAGAAGGGTGGAGTCTGAGGAGTTGCCAGACAGACACAGAGAGGAAACAAGAGGTGCAAGATGAAAAAGAGGTAATACCATGTGGCAGAATATATATTAATAGATATGGGTTAATTTAAGTTGTAAGAGCTAGTTAGCAATAAGCAAGAACTATCAGTTGAGCATTTATAATTAATATTAAGCCTCTTGTGGTTATTTGGGAGTGGCTGCTGAGAAACAAGGAAACTACACGTACAAATGGCCTCATACCCACATACATATAGCTAGCACTAGGTGGACTTAATGGATTCTTTTTTTAAAAGACAAAACATAGTAGCCTGATGTGTCAAGGGGTATATAAGGAATCTGAGGGAGTTGGAGGGAGTTCAAATAATACTTTAACATATTTCTTTTTCTCTATGTATGAAATTCTCCAAATGAAAAAATTAAATAATATATAGAATTAAGCCACTTACAATTTAGAGTGGCTGGTTATGAAGGCAACCTTAGACATCACCTAAATATGAATGAACAAAATTACCCCCACAGATTCCAATGATGTGAGGTAACAGAAAGTTTCCAAAATCCAAATGTGCTTATTCCATACCTTTCCTTTTTAGGAAATCATGAATGTGCATGGCTACCAGCTAATTTAAAATACACTCTGCTTATTTGAAAAAACCTATTTATCAACTACTAATAATACCTGCTGCTAACTGGGTGGTAGATTTCCCCTTTTGAAAACAATGAGAAATTTTTGAAGACTTTACTTAGTGATTTATTGTTTCAACCTCCTTTAGAAGGCAAATGAATATGTAATTCTTATGTGGGTTTAATTCTTCTCACAGTTTTGCCTCCTTTCTCCCCAATTATACAAGAGGAGTAAATCTTACTTGTTAAAGAATTGCATCTCTAAGATCACCTTTTAATCTTCCAGCTAAGATAATCCCCAGTCTAATTCTTTCATGTTTAAACGGTATGCATTTCTCAGCATCTTCAAGGAGGTACCCAGCCAATTTTTCTTAAACCCACAATCCTGCTTTCATGACATCAACAAAGGCCTTCTGTGGATTTCTGTGAAGACAAAAGATTCCATTACCAGCTCCCTAAAGGAAGGGTAGCTTTGCTGTTCCATGAAGATTTAAAATTTCCTTGAACCATGTGTCTTTGAGGTTTGGCAACTCTTTGACAATTTTACTCTTCTTTGCTCGAGAAAATCCGAGGCTCTAATAAACCAGTCAAATGAAATTTCCCATAGAAGATAATCTTTGGAGACCATGGAATTGAGTTAGAATGACAGGAATGCGCCTTTTCTTTTCTGTGCCTGGGATCTTTTATTAGAAATGAAATGGTTTAGTATTCCTTGTTTTTTTTTTTACAAAACCTTTTGTAATGCTCTAGGCTTTTGGGGGAGCTGAGGGTCATTAACCAAGTTTATTTGTGCCTGCTCACAAGGCTGAGGTCTGGATGGATTCAATCCCAATGTGTTCCAGGTGGCTCTCCATTAACATGGCCTGCACATTTGACTCCAAAGCTAATCTGACACCTGACCCTGGCCTCAGGAAGGGCAAGTGCTATTAGGGTTACATCTGTGCTAACATTCCCACTCTGGGAAGAAGCCAATCTTTGATAACAGGCATAATTTGTCACCACCACCTTCACACGGGTTTTATTAGCATATATTAATTATTCAATATACATTTTATTATGGCACTTTCATACATATATAAATTATATATTTTGTTCACACTCTCCCTCCATGACTTTCTGTTATTCTCTTCCTTTCACTCCCAATAATCCTCTATTTTCTTCCTAGCTCTATTTCCATGTCTTTTTGTGACCCAATGAGTTTAATCCAGGTTACAGGAACATGGGTGAGGAGGTATTTACTGAAGCATGCTCAACATCCCAGTGGCTACACCACTGAAGAAAATGTCTCTCCCTCCTCTACCAGTCATTAACTGCCTATAGATCCACAGAACCTTGTGCACATTCCTCCAGGAAATATGGCTGCTGTACCTACACAAAATTTAACTGAAGAAAAGAGGTATTAAGTTGAACTTGGGACCTGGCGTGAGTTCACATGCATAATGTTTTAGAGAAAAATAATGAGTTGCTATAACAAACACAAGATGGTGATTTTTTAATGTTTATTTATTTATTGCACAGTGTTCTGCCTACATGTATGCCTGTAGGCTAGAAGAGGGCACCAGATTTCACTACAAATGGTTGTGAGCCACCATGTGTGTGCTGGGAATTGATCTCAGGATCTCTGGAAGAGCAGCCAGTGCTCATAACCACTGAGCCAGCTCTCAAGCTCCTATGATGATGTTTTTTATTTTCCTCATATGCTATCTCTTTAAAATGCCACTTTTTCTAGACATTATTGGCAAGTAAAAAGGCTATGGTTATTTAATATTTATAACTCAGAAAGTTTGAAGCTACATATCCTTGCATGAAATCACAGTCATAAAAATATATACATCACATTCCAAAGGATATTCTCTCCCTTCTTATTGTGTAAGTGTGTGTGTGTGTGTGAGAGAGAGAGAGAGAGAGAGAGAGAGGGAGAGAGAGAGAGATGGAAATATGACATAAGAAATTTTATATTGCATGCAGTATTGTTATTTATATATACAATCTAAAACAGCAAATATAACATTATCTTAATAACTGAAATTTTATATTCTTTAACCATCCCTCCCAATTTCCCCTTCTACCCATACCCAACAACTAGCAATCACCATTATACTCTCTGCTTCTATGAATTTAACAATTACAGATGCCATATATAAGTAAGATCTTACAGTATGCTTAAATTTTTCACCTAGTAAATGTTCTCCAGATCATGTACTGTAACAAATATCAGAATTTCCTTCCTTCTTCTAAGGTTGAATAATATATATATACATACGTGTGTGTGTGTGTGTGTGTGTGTGTGTGTGTGTGTGTGTGTGTGTGTGTGTATTATACATGTGCACTATCAGTTTATTTATCAAGGGTTATCTGGGTTGCTAATACATTTTGGCTACTGTGAATAATGCTGCGATGAAATTGAGAATATGAGCCAGGCGTTGGTGTCACACGCCTTTAATCCCAGCACTCGGGAGGCAGAGGCAGGCGGATCTCTGTGAGTTCGAGGCCAGCCTGGTCTCCAGAGCGAGTGCCAGGATAGGCTCCAAAGCTACACAGAGAAACCCTGACTCGAAAAACAAAAAAAAAAAATAAAGAAAGAAATTGAGAATATGAGTATTTCTCCAATGTGATGATTTCAATTCATTTGAATAAATGCTCACAAATTTAAGTCCTGGGGGTCATATGGTATTCTGCGTTTAATTTTAAAGAAACTCCATAGTGTTTTTCATAATGTTTGTACCAATTAACGATTTTTTCAAAAATGTTCTAGGGTTCCCTTTTATCAATATCCTCACCAATGCTTGTTTTTTTTTTTTTAAATGATGGACATCCTAAAAGTTACATGGTGATGTTTAATTGTGGTTTATATTTGGATTCCCCTTTTTCCTGCACCCATTGGGCATTTTTATCATCTTTGAAAAAATGACTAGTTTTTATTCTCAATTGACAAGTTATACTTGCAAATATCTATGGGGCAAAAAGTAATGTTATAATTTATTAATATGATACAGAATAAATAAAGCAGGCTAATTAGCATCCATCTTGTCAAAGCTGATTGCTTGGAGAGGTAGAATATTTGAAACCTACTTTCAATAACTTTTGAAATATACAATATGTAATTGATTAGTTTTTTTCTGTTAGCATACAAAGTAATGTGTTTTCATCATGACATCCTGTAACATGAATATATGAGACAGATATTGGGGTTCAAGCTGAAGATCAGAGAAGCAAAGCAGCTCTTACCTTTGCCTTAGACTGAAATGGGTGATCCTGTTTCCATGAATCCTCAGAGTACAATGAAGACTGCACTGTTCTCCACCAAGCCTCACACTGCAATCCCCTGAGTTCCTGTATCCTCCCAACTTATGCCTTATATTCCTCTCTCTCCAGCCATATCACTCCTGTCTCCACCTCACTAGTGCTGGGAGATTAAAGGTGTGTGATCCCAAGTACTGAGATCACCTTTGTGTGAGCTGTTTCTCTTTTAGACTGGATCAATTTTGTATAGCTCAGTGTGACCTTAAACTAACAGAGATCTGTCTGCCTCTGTCTTCTGAGTCCTGGGATTAAAGGTGTGTGTCAATCACCACTGCTTGGCTCTATGGCTGAGACTAGCTTTGCATTTTGATGCCCAGTAGCTTTATTAGATCAAACAACACATCACCACAACATCCTTCTGCCACTGTCCTCCTACATGCCTCTTCTCCCATACCTACCCCAAGTTTGTCCCAACTTCTGCTATCTCTTTTATTTATTTTTCATTTTGCATACCAACTCCAGTTTCCCCTCCCTTCCATTCTCCCACCCTCCCTCTGCCCCTTTCTCATCCACCATCCACTCCTCAGAGTGGGTATGGCCTTCCTTGGGGAGTCAACAAAGTCCGGCATAACAAGTTGAGGCAGGACCAAGCCCCTCCCTGCTGTATCAAGGATGAGCAAGGTATACCACCACAGAGAATGGGCTTCAAAAAGCCAGTTCATGCACCTGGGATAAGTCCCGGTGCCACTACCAGCCCCTCCCAACCCCCCACCCCACAACAGATCAAGGCACATAACTGTCACCCACATTCAGAGTCTAGTTCAGTCCCATGCAGGTTCTCAATTGCCAGAACCTGGAAACAACTTAGATGCCCACCAAGTGAAAAATGGATAATGAAAATGTGGTACATTTACACAATGGAGTATTACTCATCAATAAAAAAAACAATGACATCTTGAAATTTGCAGGCAAATAGATGGAACTACAAAAAAAAAAATCTTGAGTGAGGTAACCCAGACCCAGAAAGACAAACACGGACCTACATCCTGTAATTGATGGTAGCAGATGCAGTGACCCATAGCCAAGCATTGGACTGAGCTTCTGGAGTTGAGTTGAAGAGAAGGAGGAGGGATCGTGTGAACAAGGGAGGGGCGGTAGTCAGGAGCATGATTGTGAAAACCAAGTGGGAGCTCATGGACCATCTTCTGCTATCTTATCACATGTAATCCATTATGTTCTCTAGTTCCCATGTCCCAAGATTGCTTCCTCCCCTTTCATGATGATCCCCTTTCTAGTTTTGTAGACTGCATATACATATCATATATAAAATTATATGTGTGACAAATATAATAAAATTATATCACACATAATTTTAAAACTGTGTTGTACCTACAAAATGTATAGGGTTGTCTTTCTGAATCTGGCTTATTTAAACATGATTTCTAGTTGCATCCATTTCCTCTACAAATGTAATTATTTCATTTTCATTATGGCTACAGAAATTCCATATGCTTACTTTTATCATATGTTATCATCCACTTATCTGTTGATGACATCTAGGCTGGATCCATTTCATTGGCGCTATGAGTAGTATAGCAATAAACACAGAAGTCAAGTATTACTGTAGAACATTGCCTTACAGTTCTTTGAGTATATACTTAGGAATGGTAAAGCTATATCATATGGAAGCTCTTACATTTTTAATTTTTTTCATTAATGCATTTATTGATTGTACATCCCAACAGTTTCCCCTCCCACCTCCACTCCACCTCTCTCAATTCACTTCACCTTTGTTTCTGTTCAGAAAGGTGCAGGTAATTAGAAATCCACTTAAAATAGAAATCTATTATTTTAAAAGAATTGGGGACATCATTTAATAATACTTGATCTGATCTCATCGGTCTCCAAGGTGACCATCATTCTACTCTTGTCACTAAATCTGTTCCCCAAATAATCAACTTTCTACTGGTGTGAATGTTTCATGTGTCTTAATGAAGGACAACAAAGAGAAAGTTGAAGGGTTATTATAAAGTGTAAGTTGGGGTGCTCAGGAGATGGTTCAACTTGTTAAGAACACTTGCTGCTTTTTTTAGAGGCTCCAAGTTCAGTTACCAACACCCACCTGGTGGACCACAGTTGTTTATAAATCCAGTTGGAGGGGGTTCAATGCCCTCTTCTGGTATCTGAGGGCAGCAGGAATGTACATGGTGAACATACACAGGCAAAAAAACACACATAAAATAAAAATAAGTAAATCCTTTTTTAAAAAAAGAGCATTAGTCATGTAACAGCTAATCAGCATTTCAGAAAAGGAAGACAGTAGTAATTATTCTGACACCTCTATCTATCTATCTATCTATCTATCTATCTATCATCTATCTAGCTATCTTACATCCTGTCCACCCAGTCCCTCTTCTCTGCCTCCCCTATGTACCCCCTATCCATTCCACCTCTGTTTCTATTCAGAAAAGGGCAGGCCTCCCATGGGTATCAACAAAGCACAGCATATCAAGTTGCAGTAAGACTAAGCACCTTCTCTAAGCCTTGACAAGGCAATCCAGTATGAGGAATAAGTTCCCAAGAGCCAGTCAGAGTATTAGAGACAGCCCCTGCTCCCATCATTAGGAGTCCCACCAGAAGACCAAGTTACACAACTGTCACATCTATGCAGAGGGCCTATGTCAGTCCCATGCAGGCTCCCTGGTTGTTGGTTCAGACTCTGTGAGTCCCTATGAGCCAGGTTAGTTGTTTCTGTGAGTTTTCTTGTGCTATTCTTGACCTCTTGCTTCCTACAATATTTTTTTCAAAACCTCCACACTGATTTCCATGGTGACTGTACCAGTTTACATGCACACAAATAGTGATTAGAATTTTCTTTGCCTTACACTCTCACCAGAATTTACTAACATTTGTTTTTCTTGATGGTAGACACACTGACTAAGATGCAGTAAACTCTCAAATCAGTTTTAATTTGTGTTTGCCTGATAACTAGGAGTATTAAACATTTTTTTCAAGTATTTATTGACCATTTGTAATTCTCCTTTGGAGGAGAATTTTAACAATTCATTTTTCCACTGACTGAATGGTTTATTGGGAGGGGATTATTAATATCTGAGTTTTCATATGGTCTGGACATTAAACCCTGGCCATAGATGGAGCTGGCAGAGATTTCTCCCCATTCTCTAGGCTGTCTTCGCTTCACTGATTGTTACCTCTTGCTGTGCAGAAGCTTTCTACTCTCATGAAGTCCCATTTATCTAGTCTTAAGATTATTTATTGTTCTAGTAAATCTTTTCAGAAAGTCCTTGCCTATGACTGTAGCTTGACATGTTTGTCTTGCCCGTGCTCTCTTCCCACAGTTTCAGAGTCTCAGATCTTACATCAACTTTTTTGATCCATTTTGAATTGAATTGGTTTTTTTGAAGGGCAAGAGACAAGAAGATCTGGACTCATTTTCCATATGTATACCCAGTTTTCTCAGAACCATTTGTCAAAGAGGTTCTTCTTTCTCTAATGTGTGTTTTTAAAAGCTTTGTCAAAAATTAGGTGGCTGTAATAGTATGGGTTTATTTCTGGGTCCTATATTCGGTTCCATTGGTTTATAGGTTTATTTTTGTGCCGGTATCATGCTATTTTTGTTACTATGGCTCTGTAAAATAATCCAAGAGCAGGTACTGTATTATCTCAAACATTCATCTTTTTACTTAGAGGTGCACTGCCTCTTTTAAGGTCTTTTTATTTTGCTTCCATATGTATTTTAGGGTGTTGTATTTCTAGATCTGTGAAGAATTTCATTGGAATTTGGGTGAAATTACACTGAATCTATAGATCATTAAATTTTTACATCTTGAAGAAAGAAATTGAAGACAATATTAGACTTGGGTTGCCAGGGTTAATATTGTGAAAATGATTGTGTTACTAAAAGTGATCTATAGGTCCAATGCAATCTTCTTCATTTTTATTGATTGAATTTATTCCTAGGCAATTTCATACATGTATACAGTGCATTCTCTTTAAATTCATCTTACCCTCTTTTATCTCTCTCTCTCTGCCCTGCCATCTGACCTCCTCTCCTTTCAGGTTCCTTTCTCATAGTCCTGACTTTTTGTTTTGTTTTATAGCCCCTGTTTTTATCCAGGAGCATCTAAAAAGACAGAAGATAGGGAGAAGTGTCCCGCGCTACCGTCTCGCCAGCAAAAACGACGCGGCACACTCCTCAGGATCCTTCTGCAGTAAAGCTTTAATGCGTCTTGAGAGGGAGAGCATAAGCTTACAGAGCGGAGACTCCGAACTCCCAAAAACCCATCCCTTATATAGGCTGGCAACCGCTGCCTCGGAAGTGTTACTCCCTGACTGGCTGAAGCTCATCGGACCATATGACGTCAGCTGATCGGACCATATGACGTCACGGGAGAGGCGGAGACCAAGGGATGGAAAGTTACAAAGTTACCTAGTGCGCATGCGCACTAGCTTGTAATGGCTCCTTACAGAGAAGCACTTTGAAATTCTATTTTCAGTTCCTGGCACAACCGTTGAAAACATAACCTGGACTCTTTTATCCTTTATACTGGGCGATTTATGTACTGTTACATTATTAGAGTATTCTAGACTGAGACTGACTAGACCTTTATCATTACCAATTAGTGTAATTCTTATATCCCTATGGTGCTAATTACAATTATACATTCTTGGTTGGTAGGGGGTCTTTCTTTTATTTTTCTTTTGAAGGTATCCAATCTCTGATTCGTTGTCTGCAATGTTTCTTGTGTGGAGTCTCTTGTGTGTTGTACATCACTCTTCCTTTTATTATTTCAAGCAACTATCTTTTTCCCCTTAACTTCTTAAAGATTATAATGTATCTTTTTGGAGGACCCTAAGAGAGACATACATTGTACCCCAGAGAAAAGGAAAGGGACAAGATCTCCTGAGCTAATTGGGAGCATGGGGGAGGAGAGAGGGAGTAAGAAGAAAGAGAAAAGGAGAGGAGTAGAGAAGAGTAGGACAAGAGAGAGCAGGAAGATCGAGTCAGGGGAAGATTAGAGGAGAGCAAGAAAAGAGATACCACAATAGAGGGAGCCATATAGGTTTAAAGAGAAATCTGGCACTAGGGAAATGTCCAAAGACCTACAAGGTTGACCCCAACTAGCAATCTAAGCAATAGACGAGAAGCTACATTAAAAGCCCTTCTCTGATAATGAGATTAATGACTACCTTATATGCCATCCTAGAGCCTGAATCCAGTAGCTGATGGAAGCAGAGGCAGACACCCACAGCTAAATACTGAGCTGAACCCTGGAATCCAGTTGCAGAGAGTGGGGAGTGATGAGCAAAGTGGTCAAGACCAGGCTGGAGAAACCCACAGAAACAACTGATCTGAACAAGGGTTTGCTTATGGACCCCAGACTGATACCTGGGAAACCAGAAGAGGACTGTTCCAGACCCCCTGAAGAAGGATGTCAGTTTGGAGGTCTGGTTAATCTATGGGGCCTCTGGTAGTGGATCATTATTTATCCCTAGTACATGAATGGACTTTGGAAGCCCATTCCACATAGAGGGATACTCTCTCAGCCTAGACACATAGGGGAGGGTCTAGCCCTTGCTCCAAATGATATGACAGACTTTGAAGATCCTCCATGGAAGGCCTCACCCTTCCTAGGGAGCAGACAGGGTTTGGGGATAGAGGTTGGTGGAAGGCAGGGGAAGAGGGGAGGGTGAGGGAACTGGGATTGACATGCAAATGAAGCTTGTTACTAATTTAAATTAAAAAGGAAAAATAATGTATCTTGTTAAATGCTTCTTTACATCCAATCTAATTTGAGGGTTATTTTGTTCTGTGATTGTGGATATTTGGTCCCTGAACACACAGGTTTGGGGAGTTTTCTGTCACTATTTCTTTAAATGAGTTGCCAGTCACTTTGTCTGCTCCTACTACTATTATTCTGCTAAAAAAAAAACCACAGCAATAAAATGACTCCTAATCACATATTGCTACAACCATAGATCAGCACCTCACTCAGCCCTCATCTGAGGAGCTCCTTGCTGTCGACAGGAACTAACACAGAGACCTGCAACTGAACAACGGGCAGAGTAAGAGACTTTGGAGTACTCAGTCTTAAATGGGATGTCTTCAACAAACTCCTCCCCTCAGGGCTCAGGTATTTACATGGGAGAGAAGGCAGAAAGATTGTAAGAGCCAGTGGTGGTGGGTGACTCTAAGGAAACAGTGTCCTCCAGATACTACAGCACTGATGCACATATGAACTCATAGAGACTGTGACAGCACATATAAAACCTGCTTGGAGGGGCTGGAGAAATGGCTCAGTGGTTAAGAGCACTGGTTCCTTGTAACACAAATTAATAAATGACCCAGAGACTGATATTGGGGTTCAAGCTTCAAGCTGAATAACAGAAAAGTGAAGCAGCTGGCCCCTAGCTCTTACCTCTAGCTCAGATTGAAAGGGCTGATCCACGCACAAGCTCTTCACCAAGTCTCAGACCTCTTCTCAGCATGGCTGGAGAACAAATGCCTCCCTGAGACCTTGCTTCAGTCTTATATACTTCCCTAATGTTGGGATTAAAAGTGTGAGCTATAATTCTCTTTTAGACTGATTCACTCTTGTGTAGATCTGGGTGGCCGTGCACTCACAAGAGATCTGTCTACCTCTTAATCCTGAGTCCTAGGATTAAAGTTATGTTCCACCACCTCCTGGCTTCTGGCTGCTGGGATTCAAGGTGTGTGCCTGGATCCTATAGCTTGTGGCTGACTTTTCTTTCTGAATCCTCAGGCAAGCTTAAAAAGTCATACATACTATATCACCACAGCTCCTCTTACAGAGGTTCCAAAGTTCAATTCCCAGCAACCACACGGTGGCTCACAACCCATCTGTAATGGGATCTGATTCCCTCTTCTGGTGCTCATAAAGACAGGCCACTCATATACATAAAATAAATAAATGCTTTTTTAAAAACCTGCATGGATTTAAGCCATGCAGGTTCTCAGCACTGAGAAGGTGAAGTGCACAGAGTCCCAACCCAAACCAAGAAGCTATCTGCAATGGATCCATGCTGGCAAAGGGAAATCAGTTTTCTCCAACAGAGACATAACAGCAGACACAATCATTAGGCCATACTTCAAAAGCCTGTATTCCACAAAATTGGAAATCTAAAAAGAAACGAACAAATTTGATACCACAAAACCAAAATTAAGCCAACATTAGATAAGCAATGTAAACAGACTTATAACTCCAAAGGAAATAGAAGCAGTTATTAAAAGTCTCCCAAACAAGAAAAGCTTAGAGCAAAATGGTTTCAGTTCAGAACCCTACCAGACTTTGAAAGAAGAGATAATATCAATACTTATCAAATTATTCCAAAAAAATAGAAACAGAAGGAACATCACCAAATTCTTTCTATGAGGCCACAGTTACCCTGATGCCCAAACCACACAAAGACTCAACAAAGAAAGAGAATTACAGACCAATTCCCCCCATGAATATTGATGCAAAAATATTCAATAAAATCCTGGCAAACAGAATCCAAGATGACATAAAAAAAAAGATTGTCCGCCATGATCATGTGGGCTTCACCCCAGAGATACAGGCATGATTCAACATATGAAAATCTGTCAATGTAATTCACAAAATTAACTAACCAAAAGAAAAAAAAAACATGACCATCTCATTAGATGCTGAAAAACTCTTGACAAATCCAACAGCATTTCATGAAAAAGTCTTGCAGAGATCAGGGATACAAGGGTTATACCTAAATATAATAAAAAGCAATATACAGCAAGTCAGCAGCCAACATCAAATTAAATGGAGAGAAACTCAAAACAATTCCACTAAAATCAGGAACAAGACAAGGCTGTCCACTCTCTCCAAATCTATTCAATATAGTACTCGAAGTTCTAGCTAAAACAATAAGACAACAAAAGGAGATCCAGGTGACATGAATTGGAAAAGAAGAAATCAAAAGTATTGCTATTAGCATATGGCATGATAGTATTCATAAGCGACCCCAAAAATTCTACCAGGGAACTCTACAGCTGGTAATCTTGTATCCAGTCACTTTGCTAAAGGTGTTTAACTGAAAAAACATCAGTACCCTGTTATGATAAATCTTTCTGCCAAAAGCCGCCTGAGCCCCACTGCCACGTGTGAGCTTTACACCAGGGACGCTTCCTGTTTATGAGTCTCCTTGCTATGTCACTTCCTGCCTGGATCACCACTTCTCTACTACATTTCCCAGAATCCTCTTTGACTCCTAGTCCTGTCTAACTTACTGTCTCATTGGCCAAACAGTATTTTATTTAACAATCAATAAGATAAACATACACAGTACATTCCCCATCAGCACCCCCTTATATACG
Organism: Cricetulus griseus; assembly: GCF_003668045.3. Classification (NCBI taxonomy): domain Eukaryota; kingdom Metazoa; phylum Chordata; class Mammalia; order Rodentia; family Cricetidae; genus Cricetulus; species Cricetulus griseus. Next base: position 26,245,943 of record NC_048604.1, on the reverse strand, counting down.
AATGATTTTTAAAAAGGGGCTGAGAAAAAAATCAGGGAAAGAACACTCTTCACAATAGCCAAAAACAATGTATTTCGGGATAAGTCTAACCAAGCAAGTGAAAGACCTGTATGACAAGAACATCAAGTCTTTGAAGAAAGAAATTGGAGAAGTTATCAGAAGATGGAAAGATCACTCATGCTCATGGATAGAATTAACACAGTAAAAATGGCAATCCTACTGAAAGCAATCTACAGATTCAATGCAATCCCCATCAAAAATTTACAACACAATTTTTTAAATACCTTGAAAGAACAATACTCAACTTCATATGGAAAAACAAAAGAACCAAGGATAGCTAAAACAATGCTGTACAATAAAAGAACTTCCAAAGGTATCACCATATCTGATCTCAGGCTCTACTACAGAGCTATAGTAATGAAAATGATGTCTCTTCTCTCTTCTGATTGCTTCCTATGCTATGTAGAAGATTTTTATTTTCATGAAATTCCATTTGTGAATTCTCAGGATTCCTTTAGGAGCCCCTTTAGGAAAGTTCTTACCTATACCTGTATCTTGGAGCATTGACACATGTTTTCTTCCAGAGATTTCAAAGTTTCAGGTCTTACATTAAGGTCTTTAATCTATTTGGGGTTGATTTTTGTGCAGCATGAGAAATATGGATCCAATTTCACTCATCTGCATGTGGACACCAAGCCTTCCTAACACCATCCTCTGAAAGGATGTCTCTTCTTGACACCTCTGTCAAAAATTAGTTGACCATGGTTTTACAGGTTGATTACTAGGTCCTCTATTCTATACTATTGGTCTAGATATCTGTTTTGTGTCAGTACCACATTGTCTTTGCCACTGTGGCTCTGCAGCATAATTGGAGATCAGGTATTGTGGTGTCCTATATTATTCTTCCTGCTTCTGACTGCATTGGCTATTCAGGCTTCTTTTGTTTCCACATGAATTTTGAGATTGGTTTTGTAGCTCTGTGAAGAATGACATTTCAATTATAATGGAGATTACATTGATTATGTAAACCACTTTTCATACAGCTGTTTACACAATTTAACTCTGCCAATCCCTGAGGATCAATGGTCTTTCCATCTTCTGGTGTCATTTTCAATGTCTTTCTTCATTGTCTTAAAATCTTTTCAGAGGTCTTTTATCCCCTTAGTTAGGCTTATTCTAGGTATTTTTAAGTTATTACAAATAGGGTATTTTTATATTTCTATCTCAGCAAGTTTTTGTTGACCTATAGAAAAGTTACTGAATTTTGCAAGTTATTGTCATATCCTGATACTTTTGTATCCTAATATTTTACTGGAAATGTTTGTCAGATTTAAGAATTTTCTCATAATAACCAGCCTACAGTCCACAACCCCAAAGAAGCTAGGTAACAAGGAAAACTCTAAGAGAGACACACACAGATTCACAAGAAGGGGAAATAGACAAGATCTCCTGAGTAAATTGGGGGCATGGGGGAGAGGGAAAAGGAGGGGGAAAAGGGGAGGAGGACATGAGGAAACAGGATGGTAGAGTTGGGGGAAGGACAGAGAGGGAGAGCAAGTAAAGAGATATCTTGATAGAGGAAGCCATTATGAGGATAGTGAGAAACCTGGCACTAGGGAAATCCAGGAATCCACAATGATGACCCCAACTAAAACTCTAAGCAGCTGTGGAGAGGGTGCCAGACCTGGCTTTCCCCTGCCATCAGATTGATGACTACCTTAATCATTATCATAGAACCTTCATCCAGTAGCTGATGGAAGTAAATGAAGAGATCCATAGCTAAGCACTGGGCCAAGCTCCTGGAGTCAAGCTGGAGAGGGAGTAGCAATAATTATGAGCAAAGGGATCAAGAACATGATGGGGATACCCACATTAACAGCTGACCTGAGCTAGTGGGAGCTCACTAACTCCAGACTGACAGCTGGGGAAATTGCATAGGACAGTACTAGGCCCTCTGAATGTGACAGTTGTGTGGCTTGGGCAGTTTGTGGGGCCACTGGCAATGGGACCAGTATTTATCCCTAGTACATGAACTGGCTTTTGGAGCCCATTTCCTACGGCAGGATATCTTGCTCAGCCTAGATACAGCGGGGAGGGCCTTGGTCCTGCCTCAATGTGGTATAGTGACTGATTTTGATTCCCCATGGGAGGCGTCACCCTCTCTGGGAGTGGGATGAAGGGATGGTGTGTGGGGGGGATTGAGAGGAGGGGAGGGAGAGGGAACTGGGTATTGATATGTAAAATAAAAAATTGTTTAAAATTTTTAAAAAACAATTTCTCATAGAATCTTTAGGATCTTTCAAATATAGGATCTTTCCACCTAAAAATAAAGGTAATTTGGTTTCTTTCTCTATCTGCATCTCTTTTATTTCTTTCTCATATTGTTACATACAGTCTTTGAGCACTGTACTAAACAAGCATGGAGAATATTAAATGTTTGCTTCATTCCAACTTATAGAAAAATGCTCTAATTTTCCCCAATTTAGTCTAATGTTGGCTATCAGATGGTCATATTTATCCTTTATCATGTTGATATATTTTCTTCTATTGTGAATTTCCCAATACAACTTAATGACATGAGCTGGAGAGATGGCTCAGTCATTAAGAACAGCACCCAAATGATGGCTCAGAGTTTCAGGGTCTCCAATGCCCTTTTCTAGTCCCCATAAGCAGCAGTCATGCATATGGTTCACAGACATATATGTAGGCAAAACATACCCATACACATAAAAATAAAGAAATAATTTGTTAAAGTGAATGACATGTATTTGAGGTAATATAATAATCATTCTGACTTGGTCATTGTGCATTTTATACATGTGTGGAATGGTCACATCAATATGTGTATAAGGCCAAGTGTTGGTGGCATACGCCTTTAATCCCAGGACTCGGGGAGGCAGAGGCAGGTGGATCTCTGTGAGTTTGAGGCCAGCCTGGTCTCCAGAGCGAGTGCCAGGATAGGCTCCAAAGCTACACAGAGAATCCCTGTCTTGAAAAACCAATGAAAGTTAAAAATAGTTTAAGTACACATATCTGTCTCATGATATTCATAAAGTAAGAGTATGATCAAGGTAAGGAAAGCAACACTTCTCCATTCTCATTTACAAGTCTGACTTCAGTTCACCACTATCTTCCTACTCTTCAGTCTATAGATGTCATATGCTTGATCACAGGTTACCATAGGTTATAATGCAAAAATACATATTTACTCTTCTAAGGTCTGGAAATGGGACATATCATTTGCATTCCCATTCAACTGGACAGAACATAGTCCAATGGCTAAATCGGTCTCTAAGTTAGTGGCTTAAGGCTGTGAAAAGTAAGAACCATCCTTATTTGCTACTTCCATTCTTTTTTTTTTTCAACACAGGGTTTCTCTGTGACTTTGGAGCCTATCCTGGAACTAGCTCATGTAGACCAGGCTGGTCTCGAACTCACAGAGATCTACTTGCCTCTGCCTCCCGAGTGCTGGTGTTAAAGGTGTGTGCCACCACCACCCGGCTTGCTACTTCCATTCTTAAAGCTTTTTCTAGCAAGAGGATCTGACCCCAAAATAAGCACTAGAATGGCCTATAAGTTTTCAAATCTACATGTAATCACTCAAACAAAACCCCAAACTACAAAAAATCAATCTAGACAACATAACAGACCAGAGGAAAAATAAGAATGAACAACTGTAGCACACACCACTAATGTATTAACCCCGTGATCACATGCATATATAAATGCATATACAAATTGCCCTAAGGAGTGGTGCACTCTCTTCTAGATCTTTGGAAAGAGAAAAAAGAACCAGGAAAGAATTGTAGATGGACCTGGGAACCAAAGAATAGACAGGGTTAGTTAAACACTGTCAAATTCTTCCTTCAACTCGACCAAAACATCTCATACCACTAAGTGTCAAAAGTTCTGAACCTCCATCATTAGCAAAAGTGTTCTCCATCCCAAACTTATCTCCAGTAAAACTCTAAACTTAATGGAAATGTGACTGATCTCTGCAAAAGAGGGTAAAATACATTGCATGTTTTCTAGGTTATGTGAGAAAGATTTCTCACCATGTTAATTACTGTCTTGGCTATAACACTTGCATTTCCACTCTAATACTTCTTTGTGTCCCTTTATATTTCTTTCACTGAGTACAAGTGAGACTACAAACACGTGTACAATGCATCTTAACTTTTTGTTTATATTTTCATCTATACATGACTTAGCCAACTGAGTCCTACAAACATCAGGTCATGTTTTGGTTTGCTTTCTGTTGCTGTGACCAAGATCAATGTGGGGAGAAAATGATTTATTTGGCTTAGACTTCCACGTAACAGTTCAACACAGAGGGAAGTCAGGACAGGAACTCAAGCAAGAGCTGAAACAGCAACTAGGTAGGAGTGTTGTTTAATGTCTTGTTGTCTCTGGCTTGTGCTCAGCCAGCTTTGGATACAGCCCAGAACTACCAGGTTAGAGATGTACAAAAGAAATTCACCCTTGTAGTTATTCTATACTAGCACAGTAAAATGCAAAATGAACAACTCGCCCTTTTCTAGCACTCTCCTCCAGTTCAACAGGAGACAACTTTAAGGATATTCTTTCTTATTTACAGAGCTTCATCTATAAAACTGCATAACAATAACACATATTAAAAATGAGAATGAACTGACTATCTATGAATATCATTGATATTCAATTCAACCAACTTGCTACATAAATATAGTAGAGTCGCAAAAAGAGATGCTTTGACACACAATTAATATACATTGGCATAGATCATTCAATGTAGGCCATTTGGCTTCAGAGACCAGGTTCTTATATATTCATTCATTCATTCATTCATTCATTCAACAGATATAGAATGAATACTCATTATGACCCAGAGAAGGTTCTAGGTGCAATGACGATAATAAAAATAAAATAAAATATAGTTCCTGTCTTGCACAGTTTACATTCTAGTGGAAGAAGTAGCCAAATACCTATCAAATAAATGCTATAAAGATAATTAAGGTAGGAAAATGCATAAAGCGTGACAGTTCATTAGACTCCTCTCGTGAAACACTTCAGAATTCCCTTGAATTTTTTTCTTTATTTCAGCCATAGCAGTGGTAAGTAGTTTCACAGAAGATTCAAGCAGCTTCAAGTAGAGTCAGTGTGATACTGCCTTAGAATAGTTGTACACTGAGGCTCCTGCCTCATGCTCCAGGTTTCTCTGACTTCTGTCTTGAGCCTTCTACTAACTTTTGGCAAGGGGTGCTATATTATTTTGCATTGAGTCCCACAGTTTATGTAGCTATTTCTACATAGAGAATGAACAGTTAATGAGAAAGTCTGCCTCCTTTGTAATCCCCAGAATATGCTGCTGATGTACATACCCTAAACCAATTCAGGCACCCAGCAAGAGTGAAAAAGCAATTGCTCATCACTGTGGTCAACTCTATAGGTGGTCGTCATATAAACTCACTCGCTCCATTATGTACTTCTCTTCCTCTTCATCCCTGCTTCCTGAGATCATATTCCTAAAGAAATAACTTACATAAAAACAATTGTGATCAACATTTAAGGAAGGGTCTTTAAATGGTAAATAATTTCTGCTCATATTTAGGTGAAGATCACTAAGGGATTTAGAAGAGCAAATGCAAAAACCTGAAGGTATGAGAACACTTGATGTGTTTGGCAGCAGCAATAAACTCACTATGGCAGTAGTGCAGCAAGCAAAAAGAGGTAAGAGTAATAGGAGATAAGTCAGGGATGCCATGGAGACACTTATAGATCATCAAGATGAGGAGGATTTTCTCTGAGATAAAGAAGATCTATTGGAGCTTCTATATAAGAGAATGACATAATTTGACTCAAGTTTTGAGAGGGCCATCTAGCTGCTATGTTGAGAAAGAGACAAAGGACATTTAGAAGATAACTGAGTCTAGATGGAAGCAAAACTAATGTTTAGGTCAGAGTAGTAGCTGTCAAGGTGTTAAGAATAAATCCATTCCTGCCTGTATTTTGATGTATAGCTAAAGAAATTGCCAAAGACTTTGGTGAAGCCTAGAAGAGAAAGTGAAGAGCCAAGGACATCTACAAAGCCCTAGGGCTGAGCAATAAAAGGATTGAACAGGCCATTAACTGAAATATAAAAGAGTGGAATAGGATCACACTTGCAGAAAAATATCAGGTTTGGAGTTTTGACATTAAAATTTAAATTCTTAATTGAACATCCCAATGGACACACTAAAGCTGATCTTGCCTCTGTGAAAGAATGGGGAACAGAAATGAGTAGAACTAGTTCAGGAAAGAAACAGATGATGTGGAGGACAGACAAGGAAAGTCCAAAGAAGAGAAGTATTGCATTAACTTCTTGGAGAGACAGGAACAAATGTCTGTTCACCCCCAAAAGGACAATAGCAACAAATCAAGAAATGATTCTATTCAAGTCTTGCCTAAGTGAATCAAAGAGTTTATTGAGTTTACTTACAAGCATATGGGTAGAGGAGTATGGGTGACCCCCAAATATGAGTTCCACCCCAGCATAGATGACAACTTCCCCATATATGCAAAATGGAGTCCCTCCCTTAAGTTAACTCTCCTCCTCCTCCTACATACTCTAGCATCTCCGGAGAACATATGTAGCTGGGGAAGAATTTCATGCAGCTGGGATGGGGCACAGTAGTTAGGCCCTAGTTGGAATCTCACATGAGTGTCTAATGGACTCTTCCCTCCCTCCACTTCTATAATGAACCTTGCTGACCTGACCTTGCTGGGTGTCTCTTGGGAGTGATCACTGCCACTCGGATTAAAAAGATAGTGGTTAACCGGGTATAATGGTACACACATTTAGTCCCAGCACTTGGGAGGTAGAGGCAGGTGGACCTCTGTGAGTCCAAGGAGAGCCTGGACTACCTAGTGAAACTCTGTCTTGAAAAAACAGACAGACAAACAAAAAGAAGGTAGGGTCTGCCACAGTGTCTGTGAGTTCATATGTGTATCAGTCCTGTTGAGTCCGAAAGTCCATTTCCTCAGAATCAACCATACCCACAGCTATTTGCACGTCCTCTGAGTGGGTGGGGATATGGAAAGATCTGGGAAGAGTTGGGGAGAGGAACTGTGATCAGAATCCATTATATGAAAGTATGAAAAAATGATAAAAAATAAACAGATCAAAACACAAACACACACAGAGAGAAGGTAATGGTTGTTATGACAGGAGGACAGCTTCCCACTAGAAATAGTCATTGTCACATTCCAGAGTATGTCTTCCTATTTTCCCTGCCCCTTTCTCTTGTATGAAGAGGAATGGATAATCCATTCTTTTCATCCCTGTCCCTAACCCACTCTAGCTTTTCCAAATTGTAAGTCAGTCAGGGCTCTTCTTATTACTATGACCCCTTGGTAGTTGGTAGACAGGAAAAGCAGGGAAGAATTTGAAAACTCTTTTGCATGAAGAACTCTTCAAAACACAACCTAGCCTCTAATATCCAATGAAAATGTAAATGGATCATCGCAATTCACTGGCATAAGTGTTATGATGGAAATAAGCACAAGGATCATAGCATAAATGAGAGGGAACTTTACACTAAAGGAATGATATATAGAAGTCATTCAAACATTTGCTGAACTCCTACTACATGCCGGACACTGTATGATATGTCTGTGGTATAGAAATGAATTCTACAAACCCTCTGCCTCCAAAGGGAGCATCACTAGCTGGTGCTTTGATTTTTCTGATAGTTCCAGCAAGTGCTTAGGCTATCTACTAGGTAACTCCTTCCTGCCTCAGTCTGCCCTCTAGAAGGTAATTTACCACTGCAATGAGGACCAGCCTCCAACAGCTCAGGATTTGAGGGGCAGCCTATAGAGTTGGTGAACTATCACTCAACGTGACTTTTCTATATGAGAAGTGAAACAATTCTCTGGGGCCAGTGAGAGGAGCTAAACTTAACATTCTTGGGTCAGTGAAAAAGGGAAAAACATAACACACTCTTTGAGACTTTCTTTGTTCTCTCTTTGTTCTTTATTTCTTTCCTTACCTCTATCTAGATGTCTTTCTTCTAACTAAATTTATTTTTTCCATTACAGCTTATATACCCCAGCAAAATCTTTCAGGCAATATAAAAATGACAATGTGGTTACATTCTATTTTTCAAGTGAATGATTATAATGAATACAGGTAAAATAACATGTTCTTATTTCCCTTACATGATTAAACATCCTACATATTATAGATGAAAAACAAATTATCCCAAGAACCCACATACCTTCATGTCCCAGCAACTTGTTATAGATTAACAGAGTGTAAGTAAACAAGGTATTTTTCTCAGCCAGTTCTTTTACTGGCAGGTTGTATTTTGCAGGTACAAAAAAAGACCAATTATTTTATTATTTACCTAAAAAGGTAATCTTATAAAATAAATCTTAAAAGAATCAGAAATCTAAGCTTTTATATATGAAAAACAACCAGTCAGCTCTACGTTAAATCCACTCATCAACAGTTTTTACTATGAGGAAGGTGAAAGCAGAAATGGGTACAATGAATTAATCATCATTTTTGATCACCAACCAGTCCTAGCAAGAAAGGTCACCAGCAATAGCCAAGCTGTTGGTGTTCTTGTTTCCTGTCCTCAACGAGTCCCTCACTTGGCTATTAAAAGTATGCCTTTAAATTCATTAACAAAAACATTTTAACATAACCTTAAATCATATTTAAAGTTTTGTTTTAGCTGTGATGCACATTGAAACCTATAAACACATCTCTCAACATTAAGATTAAAAGAACTTGAGCTAGTTGGGCTTCTGGGACTCAATTGTTTTGCTTAATCATTAGCCTAAGCCACAGTCTATACAGCTCCTCAAGAGAAACTAGCTGTGTGACATTTCCTTGTTCTTATTTTTCTATCCTCTGCAGCCCCTGCTTTATCAGGGGCAGAAGCAATACTGTATCTTGCTTTTTAGCTATATTAGTTTTCCCACTAAGCTAACCTCTATCATAATCCCTTACTTTACTTATTAAAGACCCTCAATATGGAGGAGCGATAATATGAGCAAAGGGATCTCGACCATGATGGGGATACCCACAGAAACAACTGACCCAAGCAAATGGGAGCTTACTGACTCTGGAGACACCTGGGGAACCTGCATAAAACTGAACTAGGCCCCCTAAATTTAGGTGATAGTTGTGGGGGTTGGGCATTTTGTGGGCCCACTAGCAGGGGAACCAGTATTTATCCCTAGTGCATGAAATGGCTTTTTGGAACCCATTTCCTATGAAGATATACCTTGCTCAACCTAGATACAGTTGGGGGGAGAGGGGGGTTGTTTCTGCTTCAAGAGATGTGACAAACTTTGACGATCCCCCTTAGGAGACCTCACCCTCTCTGAGGAGTGGATGGGGGTGGGATGGGAGTTGGTGGGGGGAATGGGAGGACAGGAGGAAGAGGGGAGTGGGATTGGTATGTAAAACAAGATTGTTTTTAAAAACAGAAATTTCACTAAAGTTGAGAGACAAAGGCTTTGGTCACAGTTCTATCAAAACTATGTGTCCTGAGAAAGACAGTCCCACCTTGGCCATTACGAGTGTTTACTGCTCAAGTAAGGGAGCAGAGTTTGGGTCCCAGTACCTACATCAGGGGACTCACAATTACCTGCAACTCCAGTTCCAGGGTATCCAACACCCTCTGGCCTTCATAGGTACCAGTGTGCACATGGCATACATAAACTCACAGAAGCACACATTTACATAAAATAACATTTAAAGGGCTGGAGAGATGGCTCAGAGGTTAAGAGCACCGACTGCTCTTCCAGAGGTCCTGAGTTCAATTCCCAGCAACCACATGGTGGCTCACAACCATCCGTTATGAGATCTTGTGCCCTCTTCTGGTGTGCAGATATACATGGAAGCAGAATGTTGTATACATAATAAATAAATAAAATCTTTTAAAAAAAAGAAGGGATTTTGAGAGCCCATCCCATGTGAAGGGATGCGCTCTTGACCTAGATACATGGGGAAGGGCCTAGGCCTGGCCCAGGATGATGTGGTAGACTTTGGGGAGCCCATTTTGAGGGCCTTACCCTGCCTGGGGAGTGGAGGGGGGATGGATAGAGGCAGGTGGGATGTTGGAGGTAGGGGAGGGAGAGGGAGAAGGGATTGACATCTGAAGCAAGCTTGTTCCTAATTTGAACTAATAAAATAAAATAAAATAATAGCATTTAAAATTAAGTCTGTAAAATATAAAAGAAGAAAGATTATTTCTTATTATTGAGGCCATGGTTGCCTCAAGTACAACCTGGGACAAGTTCACTCCAGCCACAGGTATTCATTCTAGAGCAATAAGCCTACCTATATAAAAAGGAGTATTCAGGGAACATGATGATAATAATAAAACATTCAGCAGTGAGGAATTATCCAACAATATATGTGTATGCTGCAATTTAAGAACATTAAATATGCTGGGCAGTGGTAGTGAATACCTCTAATCCCAGCACTCGGGAGGCAGAGGCAGCCAGATCTCTCCAGCCTGGTCTACAAGAGTTAGTTCCAGGACAGCCTCGAAAGCCACAGAGAAACCCTATCTCGGAAAAAAATTACTGTGTCCCAAAGATGTATGTACAAATATGGAAAGCTGCATAGTAATATGCACCCTAATGTGGAGGGTCCATAAATAGTAACAAAAGGCAAAATTAAAAGCAAATTGCATAACAAAAAAGAATACTTAGAAAATATAAAAAATAGAGTGCAGAGAGTGCAGAGGTGAGCTGCTTCAGCCCCTGTCTTGGGCCCAACTTCCACCTGCCCACTCTGGGAACTCCTTCCCAAGGGTCTGCAGACAGAACAACTCAACCCCTGAGGACCAAGCAACCCAGAGTCAACTGACATCTCTGTGCCAGTCCTGCTCTCACCCACCTGGAGAGCCAGTGCCTCAACCTGCCTGCACCCACCTTGAGACCCATCAGAGTATTGGACCCTCTTACACACACCTGAAGAGAACACTGGACCCATACACACCACGAAAGGAAGTGACACCACCTGCACCCACTTGAAGAAGAGATGGGAAGATGACAATATAAAAACACATCCAACAACAGGAAAACAAATATGACACCACCAGAGTCTAGGGACTCTACACCAGCAAAACATGGACATCCCAACACAGAAGAAGCAGAAGAGAACAACCTTAAAAACAACTTCAGGCAGATGATAGAGAACCTAAGAGAGGAAATCAGAAAATCCTTCAGAGAAATGGAAGAAAAGACAAACCAAAAGATGCAAGAAATCAAGGAAAGCCAAAAAAGCCAAGAAAATACAATTAAACAGCTGAAGGAAACAGTTCAGGACCTGAAAACTGAATTAGAGACAATAAAGAAAACACAAACTGAGGGAATGCTGGAAGTGGAAAAACTGAGTAAACAATCAGGAACCACAGATGCAAGCATAACCAACAGAATACAAGAGATGGAAGACAGAATCTCAGATGCTGAAGACAAACTAGAGGAAATAAACTCATCAAGCAAAGAAAATCTGAAGTCCAACAAATGTATAACACAAAATATCCAGGAAATATGGGACACCATGAAAAGACCAAACCTAAGGATAATAGGTATAGAAGAAGGGGAAGAAACCCAACTCAAAGGTGCAGAAAACATAGTCAACAAAATCATAGAAGAAAACTTTCCCAACCTAAAGAAAGACATGCCAATGAAAGTACAAGAAGCCTACAGAACAACAAATAGAAAGGACCACAAAAGAAAGTCCCCTCATCACATAATAATTAAAACACCAAACATACAGAATAAAGAAAAAATATTAAGAGCAGCAAGGGAAAAAGGCCAAGTGACATATAAAGGCAAACATATCAGAATTACACCAGACTTCTCCATGGAAACTCTGAAAGCCAGAAGGACCTGGATAGATATTCTACCAACTCTGAGAGAACGCAGATGCCAGCCCAGACTACTATACCCAGCAAAGCTTTCAATCACTATAAATGGAGAAAACACGATATTCCACAACAAAACCAGATTTAAACAATATGTAACCACTAATCCAGCCCTACAGAAAGTACTGAAAGGAAAACTCCAACCTAAGGAAATTAACTACACTCGTATAAACATAGGCAATAGATAATCCCACTTTACAAAAACACAAAAAAGGCAGGGTAAATCCACATACAATACCAGTACCAACAATAAATCAAAAACAAACAAGAATAAACATTCAATGGACCTTAATTTCCCTCAATATTAATGGTCTTAACTTGCCTATAAAAAGACACAGGCTAACAGATTGGATACAAAGACAGAATCCATCCTTCTGCTGCATACAAGAAACACACCTCAAATTCAAAGACAGATATTACCTCAGAGTAAAAGGTTGGGATAAGTTATTCCAATCAAATGGACCCAAGAAACCAGCTGGGGTAGCTATCCTAGTATCTAACAAGTTAGACTTCCAACTAAAATCAATCAAAAGAGATGAAGAAGGTCATGTCATATTCATCACAGGAAAACTCCACCAGGAAGAAGTCTCAATTATAAACATCTATGCCCCAAATACAAAGGCACCAACATTCGTAAAAGAAACATTATTAACCTAGTCAATTGACCAGCAGCATTGTAAACTGAAAAAAAAAGAAACATTATTAAAACTCAAATCACAAATAAGACCTCACGCAGTTATAGTGGGAGACTTCAACACCCCACTCTCACCACTGGACAGGACCACCAGACAGAAACTTAACAAAGAGACAAAGGAACTAAGAGAAGTTATGACCCAATTGGGATTAACAGACATCTATAAAACTTTCTATCCAAACACAAAAAGAATATACCTTCTTTTCAGCATCATATGGAACCTTCTCAAAAATCCACCACATACTCAGCAACATAGCAAACCTCAACAGGTACAAAAAATTGGAATAATCCCCTGTGTCTTATCAGACCACCATGCTTTAAAGCTAGAAATCAAAAACAAAACGAAGTGCAGAAAACCTACCTATGGAAATTGAACAACACGCAATTGCACCATTCCTGGGTCAAGGAAGAAATAAAGAATGAAATCAAAGACTTCCTAGAATTCAATGAAAATGCAGACACAACATATCCAACCTTATGGGACACTTTGAAAGCAGGACTAAGAGGAAAGTTCATAGCTCTAAGCGCTCACACGAAGAAACTAGAGAATAGCCACACCAGAGAGTTGACATCACAGCTGAAAGCTCTAGAAAAAATGGAAGCAAATTCACCCCAGAGGAGCAGACGCCAGGAAATAATCAAACTGAGGGCATAAATCAATAAAGTTGAAACAAAGAAAACAATTAAAAGAATCAATATAAGAAAGACTTGGTTCTTCAGGAAAATCAACAAGATAGACAAACCATTATCCAAAGTAACCAAAAGGCAGAGAGAGATCATGCAGATTAACAAAATCAGAAATGAAAAGGGGGACATAACAACAGACACTGAGGAAATGCAGAGAATCTTCAGGTCATACTTTGAAAACCTATACTCCACAAAATTTGAAAATTTAAAGGAAATGGACAATTTTCTGGACAGATATCACTTACCAAAATTGAATCAAGAACAGATAAGCAACTTAAACAGACTTATAACCTCTAAGGAAATAGAAGCAGTCATCAAAAATCTCCAAACCAAAAAAAGTCCAGGGCCAGATGGATTCATTGCAGAATTCTACCAGAAATTCAAAGAAGAGCTAATACCAATATGCCTCAAATTGTTCCACACAATAGAAGCAGAAGGTCCATTGCCAAACTCTTTTTACAAGGCTACAATAACCTTGATACCTAAGCCACACAAAGACACAACTAAGAAAGAGAACTACAGACCAATATCCCTCATGAACATTGATGCAAAAATTCTCAATAAAATATTGACAAATCGAATCCAAAAAAACATCAGAGAAATCATCCACCATGATCAAGTAGGCTTCATCCCAGGGATGCAAGAATGGTTCAACATACGAAAATCCATCAATGTAATCCACCATATAAACAGACTGAGGAAACAAACCACATGATCATCTCACTAGATGCCAAAAAAGCCTTTGACAAAATCCAACACCCCTTCATGATAAAGGTCTTGGAGAAATCAGGGATAACAGGAACATACCTCAACATAATAAAAGCAATATACAGCAAGCCAGCAGCCAACATCACATTAAATGGAGAGAAGCTCAATGCAATTCCTCTAAAATCAGGAACAAGGCAAGGCTGTCCACTCTCTCCATACCTCTTCAATATTGTCTTTGAAGTTCTAGCTAGAGCAATAAGACAACAAAAGGAGATCAAGGGAATACAAATCAGAAAGGAAGAAGTCAAACTCTCACTATTTGCAGATGATATGATAGTCTACACTAGTGACCCGAAAAACTCTACCAGGGAACTCCTACAGCTGATAAACATCTTCAGAAAAGTGGCAGGATTCAAGATTAACTCCAAAAAACTATAGTCCTACTATATATAGATGACACATTGGTGGAGAAAGAAATCAGAGAAACATCACCCTTTACAATTGCCACAAACAACATAAAATACCTTGGGGTAACACTAACCAAAAAATGTGAAAGACCTGTATTATAAGAATTTTGAGTCTCTAAAGAAAGAAATTAAAGAAGATACCAGAAAATGGAAAGATCTCCCATGCTCTTGGATAGATAGGATCAACATAGTAAAAATGGCAATCTTGCCAAAAGCAATCTACAGATTCAATGCAATCCCCATCAAAATCCCAACACAATTCTTCACAGACCTTGAAAGAACAATTCTCAACTTTATATGGAGAAGCAAAAGACCCAGGATAACCAAAATAACCCTGTAAAATAAAGGAACTTCTGGAGGCATCACCATCCCTGACTTCAAGATCTATTACAGAGCTATAGTCCTGAAAACAGCTTGGTATTGGCACAAAAATAGACAGGTAGACCAATGGAATAGAGTTGAAAACCCTGATATTAACCCACACACCTACGAACACCTGATTTTTGATAAAAAAAATACAAATTTCTATGATGGAACAAAGAGAACATCTTCAACAAATGGTGCTGGCATAACTGGTTGCAGACATGTAAAAGACTACAGTTAGACCCAAGTCTATCACCTTGTGCAAAACTTAAGTCAAAATGGATCAAAGACCTCAACATAAATCTAGCCACACTGAACCTATTAGAAGACAAAGTGGGAAATACCCTTTAATTAATTGGTACAGAGAATGCTTCCTGAACATAACACCAGTAGCACAGAAACTGAGATCAACAATTAATAAATGGGACCTCCTGAAACTGAGAAGCTTCTGTAAGGCTAAGGACACAATCAACAAGACAAAATGGCAGCCCACAGACTGGGAAAAGATATTCACCAACCCCACATCTGACAGAGGGCTGATCTCCAAAATATACAAAGAACACAAGAAGCTAGTCTCCAAAACACCAAACAATCCAATTAAAAAGTGGGGTACAGAACTAAATAGACAATTCTCAATGGAGGAATCTAAAATGGCTGAATGACACATAAAGTGTTCAACATCCTTAGTCATCAGGGAAATGCAAATCAAAACAGCTCTGAGATACCATCTTACTCCTGTCAGAATGGCTAAAATCAAAAATACCAATGACAGTTCATGCTGAAGAGGATGTGGAGAAAGAGGAACACTCCTCCACTGCTGGTGGGAGTGCAAACTTGTACAGCCACTTTGGAAATCTGTATGGCAACTCCTCAAGAAAATGGGAATGAGTCTACCACAAGATTCAGCAATTCCACTCCTAGGCATATACCCAAAAGAAGCACATTCATACAACAAAGACATCAACGATGTTCATAGCAGCATTTGTAATAGCCAGAAACTGGAAGCAGTCTAGATGCCCCTCAACTGAAGAATGGATAGACAAAATGGTACATTTACACAATGGAGTACTACGCAGCAGAAAAAAAAAGAATGGAATCTTGAAATTTACAGGAAAATGGATGGAACTAGAAGAAACCATTCTGAGCGAGGTAACCCAATCACAAAAAGACAAACATGATATGTACTCACTCATGTGTGGATTTTAGACATAGAGTAAGGATTACCAGCCTACAATCCACACTGCCAAAGAAGCTAATAAACAAGGAGGACCCTAAGAGAGACATACATGGTCATCTGGAGAAGGGGAAAGGGTCATGATCTTCTGAGCAAATTGGGAGCATGGGAAGAGTGGGGAGGGAGCTAGGAGAATGAGAAGGGGAGAAGAAGGGGGATGCAGAGGACATGAGGGAGCAGAAAGGTTGAGTCAGGGGAAGAATAGAAGATAACAAGAATGGAGATACCATACTAGAGGGAGACATTTTTAGTTTACAGAGAAATCAGGCACTAGGGAAATGTCTGGAGATCTACAAAGATGACACCAGCTAACAATCTAAGCAACAGAGAAGAAGCTACCTTAAATGCCCTCTCCTGATAATGAGATTGATGACTAACTTATATGCCATCCTATAGCCTTCATCCAGCAGCTGGTGGAAGAAGAAGCAGACACCCACAACTAATCACTGAACAGAACTGGAATCCAGTTGCAGAGAAGGACTAGTGAAGAGCAAAGGGGTCCAGACCAGGCTGGTGAAACCCACAGAAACAGCTGACCTGAACATCTGGGAACTCTTGCTCCCCAGACTGATAGCTGGAATACCAGCATGGGACTGATCCAGACCCCAGGAACATGGGTTTCTGTGAGGAAACCTCAGAAATCTATGGGACCTCCTATAGAAGCCCAGTATTTATCCCTACCATTGGTGTGGACTTTGGGAGCCCATTCCATATGGAGGAATACTCCCTGAGCCAAGACACACAGGGGTGAACCTAGGCCCTATCCCAAAGGATACAATAGACTCTGATGACACCCTATAGAAGGCCTCACCATCCAGGGGGAGCAGAAAGGCTATGTGATAGATAGGGTTTTAGTTGGGGGAGGATGGTAGGGGAGGACAGGTGAGAGAAGGGAATTGGGATTGTCATGTAAAACAATCCTGTTTCTAATTCAAATAAAAAAGTTGAAAAAATATATAAAAAATAATAAAGCGAAAAAATCATGAAAAAATAAAGACCATCAATCATCAAAAACCTACTTAAACTAACACTATTATTGTATTTAATCATTGCTTCAGTTAAACAGTACGGCTTAGGAGGAAATAATCTTCATAATAATCCACAGGTAAAAATGTCCATGAGAATGGGATATTTCCATGAGATAATCATACCACATTAAGGCCAGTGGAGATTTCCCTATGCCCATTTACACCGTGCCAGTTACCAGAGAAAAAATTGCAGTGGCAAACATGAAAAGACGCAGCAGTAGCAACTGGCCTCTGGGGCTGAGGTTCTAGGGACTTTGCCTATGTAAGATTCATGTATCTGAGCTTTGCTTCCCAGTAGGCTGGCTTCCCTGAACCTTAACTGCCACCAGCTGTTCCTCTGACATGGCCACCAGCTGTGCCTCCTTTCTGCCTCTCAGCCTGCCCTCCAGTAGGTCTCTTCTTCCGGCCTCTGAGTCTGCCCTCTATCTTTAGCTCAGTTTCTCCATCTGGCCATTGAAGGAATCTAATCAGGGTTAGGCACAACCAGTATCACAACCTGGGGATTTTGGATTTTAGTCTATAGGACTTGAAGACTTGGAAGTATGGACTCAAACATTTTTATTTTTTTATTTTTTTGGTTTTTCAGGACAGGGTTTCTTTGTGTAGCTTTGGAGCCTATCCTGGCACTCGCTCTGGAGACCAAGCTGTCCTCGAACTCACAGAGATCCGCCTGTCTCTGCCTCCCGAGTGCTGGGATTAAAGGTATGCACCACTAACGCCCGGCCTGGACTCAATCATTTTGTTCCTATTGTTGATTTACCACCTCAAATGCATTATTAAACAGAAATGGTGAACTGTAGTCATTGTACAAGCATCTAGAGAATAATGAAGCCAATTTAACCTATTAATATTTTTTTTGTTCCAGTCTCCAGAGTCATTGCTAAGACCAAAGGAGTCTTCCCTTTCCTTGGAACCACAGTGACATTCAGTGTCCAGTGAAGGCTGAAAACACGTGGCAGAGAGAGCACTTGTATTTATGCTCCAGAAAGGCATTAATAATTTTTCTAAGAATTTTCTTATTTTGGCTACTCCAATCCACCTGACTCCGACTGTAGCTTCTGGAAATATGGCACAAGGACTAATAAGGGACAGATTGGAGCCAAGCCAAGACTGCCATCAAAAACAGACTACTTGTCCTCACCCATTTGCCAAAGAAACAGACCAAAAATATATATTTTAGGGGCATGTTGCCTTCTAAACACTCCTGTTTTTTCTAGAGATTAATGTCCTGCTTAGCCTGCATCAGAGAAGCTCCTTATGGGCAGCAGTTAACTAATTCACAGACTCAGAACTGGCCAAGGTCCCAAGAATAAGTGATAGTGGAGTGCTGAGCCCTAAATTTGATGGCTATAACAACAACCCCTCCAAGGTTCAGGAAACATCATAGAAGAGGGGCAAAGGGAATTTAAGAGCCAGAAGACTGGGAGATTGGCAGCAAAAGGATGCCTTAATTTCCCTTATTAAATTCCCTCATTAAATCAACTTCAACTACCTAGTGCAATTGCTTCCAATACTATAAACTGACAGGAAAGGCAGCCACCATCAGATCTGGACTCTGAAGACCTGAGTCTGGAAAATATGGGCATGGAATGGGGCATGGTCAGATAATAGCTAGCAAGTGAGGGAAGCTTGAGCCACAGACACTGGCACCCTGACCTTGGGTGTGGTCAATACTAATATATATACACAGGCAGGAGAAAGAACAATTAAGAGAGTAGCCAAAGGGGTAGCATTAGGTGCCCTGTCTGTGTCAGGTACTAACCTAGACACGTGCACAAGTTCTCCTTGTTATTTGTTTGCTTGCTTGCTTGTCTTATTTGAGATAGGATTTCACTCTGTAACTGAAGCTGAACTAGAATTATTACATAGCCTAGGAGGGCCCCAGACTTCAGCCTCTTTCCTCTGTGTAATTTTTTACTATTGTAATTCCCGAACACCCTGCCTTGTGTAAGTCTTAGGACAGTTCTAGAAGGTAAAAACAATTATCCCCGGTTTACATCCCACACACATATTCCTAGAACTACTGTGTCCATTTCACTTGGATTTTGATAGCTGTTCAAATAAAGCTTCTTACCTAGCATTGGTGACTCAGACAGGCAGGTGTCCCAACTGTGATTTATGTAACTTGGCTCCATCTCTGTGTCTACGTCTTTCTATCCTACTACTGACATGCAAATCCCATTTTCTCTTGAAACTGTCTAAGGAAATAACCTGTCATCATTCGCTTTCAAGACTGGTCCCAAAGAGTCTACTGCCACATATTCAAAGACAGCATTCCTCAGAGACAGGCATCTATCCAAGGTCCATCTGTGATGAAGAGGAGAAGTAGCAAGTCCTAGGCTGGCCAGGAAAGACTATATTTGGATGTCACTTTCAAAGTCAGAATGCTTGCAAATATCAAGTCCATGTTTCTACAGGAAACATAGGAAGAATCCCTTTTTAATTGCAGTCTATCGCTTGTCACTCATTTATGATAATTACCTGGCACTTTGGGACATTTGAGTTTGAAAGCTCCCAAGTTCCTACCAGCTCTAACGATCTTAAATGTTCAATTCTACATTCTCCTAGATTCTTTTACACCGAAAACAATGTGGGTTGACATGGTCCTTCGTTAATGGATAATTTGGAAACAAGCTGGGAAGGCATTTCATTTGCCCTCTGACTGGATTTTCTAAATAGAGACTCTACATCTCTACACTATAAAGGCATTATTCTCCTCTACTGGAATTGTGGTAATTTTATTATGCCGTGTACTATTATCATCTTGTCAAAATGAAACTCTTCCAGGGAGCTGGCAAAGGCTTTATCAAATCAAGTGGAAGTGATTAAGGACAGTAAAAAAATAGAACAATTATACATACACCGTTAAACAATGCAAAGAATGAGAAGCCAGCTAATCTTCGGGTTTTCAGAAGTAAGGTTTACAACGTGGCATTTTTTTTTGACTCAATGGCAAATTATCAATTCATTAAATGTTTGAACCATTTATCAAAACTGTGAATGACAAAACAATCAGAGCCTTGAATAATCAGACTGAGTCTGTTCTTTGTATAAAATTCAAATGTACCCAGCACAATATAATTTTGTACTTAATGTTACTCATCTAATCAGCATATTCCTGCCCCAATGTGAAATCGTTGTGTAATCATGAGATTCAACCAAAATGGAAGCAACAAAAATCTCATTTATATAATCATAACAGGCGTGTTATCATGGTTGTCAAAATTAATTAAACCTAATTTACTCTGTTTTCTAAACTTAAGTCTGACATAAAATGTTTGGTGAAAGGCAAAAATACTAAGGAACTGAAGAAGTGGGTACACCAATGTAGTTTTCATGCCTGAAGTTTGCTTAGGTTAGATGAGTTAGCTAACAACCAATTATAAGAGACTAGCCCCCCAAAAAATTTTTAAGAGATTAGTAGGATGTGAACATCTCACAATACAAGTTTTAAACTTTGGCTTCTAGTAAGTGATAATAATCCCTACTGTTACAATTACAATAAAAGAAAATTTGAAAAACCCTCTACTAAGTCACACTTCTTGGGCAGACATTCTTTCCTAAGGCAAGGGATGTCTGTATTTCATATTACACTGACAACTTGGTCATCTTTCAGGCCTAGCCAGTAGTCTGCCTACACCAATGTTTCTCAAAGTTTAGGACAGATCAGAAACACTTGCAAAAACTGTTAAATATACGTATTCTGAGGTCTTATGGTGTGCTGCGTTCAGAAGTTCTCTGCAGAGACTGGAGCGATGGCTTAGTTGCTGAAGTGTTTGTTGTATATAAATGAGGACATGAGTTTGGATCCCTAGCAGCCACATTAAATGCCAGGTAAGGCAAAGTTGGCCTGTGTCCTAGTTTGCACATCTCTTGCTGCAGAAAACACCACAACCAAAAGCAACTTCAGGGAAGAAAGGTTCCTTTTGGCTTACAGGTTATACAGTCAGTCATTAAAGGAAGCCAAGGCAGGAACTGAACACAAGAGCTTATAGCAGAAACCATGGTGCAATAGTGCTTACTGTCTCCCTTTTCTTAGCTTGCTTGGCTACCTTTCTTAAACAGCAAAGGCTCACCTGCCCAGAGGTAGCATCACCTTCAGTGGGATGGACCTCCCCCTACATCAATTAGCAACCAAGAAACTGCCCAACAGACTTGTCCACAGGTTAATTGATTGGAGTTGATTCCTCAATTAAGGTTTCCTCTTTTCAGGTGTGTTGGGTAACGATCCCAGCACTGGAAAGAGAGAGGCAAAAGGATCCCTTGGCCTTTCTAGCCAGCCAGTTTAGCCAAATAAGTATCTTCCACAGTGTGAGAAAGATTATGATTCAAAAACTAAAGCAGACAAATCAATACCTACACCACTGAAAATGACACACACACACATACACAGACACACACACAGACACACACAGACACACACAGACACACACAGACACACACACACACACACACACACACACACACACGGGTTGGACTTGAAAAATCTGTATTTTTAACAAGTACAGTAGGTATTTTTATTGTAGTTAGTCAAATAATCTTGTGAAACATTGCCACACAGCGTTTTCCTTCCACTCCGGCATTACCTTATTTGGAATCCTTGCATTGTGAATCTTCCCAGTATCTCCCTGAAGTGTTTTCTGCATGCTCTATTTAACCTCCACTGTGTTCTCTAGCCTAACCCCATCTCATTAGCTTGATCTAGAAAACGGCATACAGTTCTGACACTTTATTTCTCCATATTTCCACCTCTGGGATCTTCACGCATGCATTTTCTTTGGAAAGCACGAGAAACTGCACCTTTCTTCAGAGTTTAGGTTTCAGCCTTCCTTCCTTCCTTCCCTCCTTCCCTCCTTCCTTCCTTCCTTCAAGAAATTTGGGAACAGGAGCCATTTCAAGTAAATGCACAGGCTTTTTCTTTGCTCAAACCTCCCACCTATTAAGGAGAGCATTATCAAAACCTTTGGTGTCCTTAATATGACTCTGCACGATAGACAGGAAAACAAAAGGAGGCTCTCAAGCTAGTCCATTTAGCATCTTATTGACAGCTCAAGAAAAAACACCATGACAATGAAAAGCTGCAATTGCCTGTTCTTGAAAATTCACAATTGTCTGTTGACATACAAGTTATCACTGAGATGGCTATAGCCTTCTTGACTGTACTCTCCATTATCCTGCCAAGTAACCTTGGCTTGTATTCCAAACCCCACGGAATAAACAAAGTCATTAAGATAAGTCACCAAACACTTTGGTGCCAGCCACTGATGTTTGGATTCTTTCCTTCCTCCCTCCTTCCCTCCCTCCCTCCCTCTCATCCTCACCTTCTCTCTTCTTTTCTTTTCCTTCCTCCTACCCTCTCGGTCTGTTTCACTATATATCCTACCCTTAACCTCATAATGAAAATCCTGTGGGGACTCAATCTCTCAAGTGCTAGGATGACAGGACAGAATTTTTTACACAATACTGGTACAATTTTTGCATTTGCTTTTTTTTGTTTTTAAGGAAGCCCCGCTACATTTGCATTGGCAAGAGTTCACATATAAACCTCTGCTTCCTTATCTTGGTGTATGTGGTTCTTCCTGTCTTGCTAGCACCGACACATGCTCTGTCCCTCAGTCCCTAACAAATGTTCTCTGTGCAATCTTGGATTGCCTCACAAACCTCTCAGAAAGCTCCTGCTAGTTCTCATGTACCAGGTTTTGCTGCTGACTCACCCAGAAGGAAGCCTAACTTAACATCAGTGCAGCCATGACAGGCTGCAGGCTAGCAATGCTGTGACTATGCCTCACCCTTACAATGGTCCGGAGGCCAGGAACCAATCAGTATTGAGACAAACAAGTACCAGATATTCCAGAACATTAAAAATAGCTTACATATCAGTTTCCAATTTCCTTACAGCAATGCCAGCACTAATCCCTGTTTGACAAAACTCCTATTGCCCCACTCTTGCCCAGTCAGGAGTTCAAACCCCATCTAAACTCAGGATTCCCCGTCCCTTCATCCTTTACAACTTAAAAACCCCTACCACAACTGAGCTCAGGGCTCTCTGTTCTCTACACTGCCTCATCGGACGGATGGAGAGTCCAATGGAGTTTGAATAAAGGTGCTTTGCCTTTGCATACAAACTTGGACTCCTGGTGGTCTCTGGGGGGAGGGGGGCTCATGATTCAGACATAACAGTGGGAATTCATTGGGAGTGCCTGGGCCCAGCCTTATATCTGCAAATATTTTGAAAATAAACTTTTTCATATAATGTATTCCCCTCCCTCATCTCCTGCCAGAGCCTCTCCACCCATCTAATTCCATGTCTACTCTCTCTCTCTCTCTCTCTCTCTCTCTCTCTCTCTGTCTCTCAAACAAACAGGTAAACAAACAAATAAACAAATCAGAATAAAACAAAACAGGCAAAAGCACAAGGAATATGCATATGTGCGTACACACACACCATAAAAACACAAAACTGGAAACCATAAGATAGAAGCAAAGGGCCGGGCATTGGTGGTGCACGCCTTTAATCCCAGCACTCGGGAGGCAGAGGCAGGTGGATCTCTGTGAGTTCGAGACCAGCCTGGTCTACAAGAGCTAGTTACAGGACAGCCTCCAAAGCCACAGAGAAACCCTGTCTCAAAAACAAAAGATGTAAGCAAAGGCCATTGACATTACATAAAAAGTTGTCCACACAAAGCATTATGAGACAAAAACATCTCCAAAAATACCATTGAGTTGGTTTTGTATTGGTTATCTACTGCTGGGCCTGGTGCCTTCCCTGAGTATAATTTGTATACTCAGTGAGAATCCATTCTAGAAAACTAATTTGGCCTTTTCAAAGGGCTGTCAATTGGGTATGCCATCTGGGTTAGGGACTAGGGGATCATGTCCACTTCCATTCTCAGCCCTGGGACCCAATTTGACTTGGACCTGTGTTTTAGTTCATACATGTATCAGTCCTGCTGTGTCTGGAAAGCAGTTTCCTTGGTGTCTTCCATCCCCTCTGGCACATCTGGGATTAACTCTGCTTCTATTAACATTTGAGGCTGAATAAGTTTGTTGTGTGGCAGGGCTACACTGTATTTTCTGGTTGTTTAGATGCATAGCTAGACTCTACCCTCTATGTGTCAATGTTACATCAGTACAACCAAAAATATCTCTTGACATTGCCAAATACCTCCCTAGGGGAAGGTGAGCAAAGCCATCCAATGTGGTTCTAAACCAATTAAGTTAGAACTTTTCTGTGTACAGCATGATGTTCTTAAAAAAAATACACCTGGTGATTCCAACTTGCAGCCAAGGTTAAAAGACACTGCTTTAAAAAGACCATTGAAGCCGGGCGTTGGTGGCGCACACCTTTAATCCCAGCACTTGGGAGGCACAGGCAGGCGGATCTCTGTGATTTCGAGGCCAGCCCGGTCTCCAGAGCGAGTGCAAGGATAGGCTCCAAAGCTACACAGAGAAACCCTGTCTCGAAAAACAAAACAAAACAAAACAAAAAGACCATTGAGCCTTAACTTTCTCAACTCTAAAATGGGGAGGGGGGATGACAATATCTTCTTCATAAATTGTTCTCAATATCAAATAAAATATGTCTGAAAATAAATGTAGTGTGATATTATTTCTCCCATCCGCCATGAAACACACTTATCCAGGGCTTATAAAACTGTGGTCCACAGTTTATCTATTTTTGTATAACCTGTGGGCATGCTAATTTCATGAAAATTATGTTAAATTCAAATTTTGTATCCATATGGTATGGGTTGCATACAGCTTGAATGTTACTCCACAACTTTCTGTCTTGGAAGCTTTGTCCCCAGTGTGGTGCTATTGAGAAGCAGTTGGAACTTTAAGAGGTGGTATACTTAGTAAGAGGTTACAAGTCTAGCCTCTCTCCACGTCCTTGAGTTTTCTGGTTAAGCATGTGACATGTTCTCATCATAATACTGTCTACCATGATGTCATGCAAGGAGTCCCTCACCAGAGCCAGCTCTATGTTATTTGAACATTCAACCTCAAAACTTATATAAGCTACTGGGCCCACACAAGACAAGGCCTGTCATCAATCAAATATGAATTGGGAATGACTCAGGAGACCACATCCTACCTCCTGAACTTATTGACTACTAGTGGATTCTGAAAGAGGCAGCTACTGTCTTTGGTTAAGAGCACTTGTCACTCTTGCCGAGGATGAAGGTTCAATTCCCAGCATCCATGTAGCAGCTCACGGCTATCTATAACTCCAGTTCCAGTGGATCCAGAGCCTTCTAACTTCTGAGGTTACTGTGCATATGTGATGCACAAGCATACATGCAAGCAAAGCATTTGTAAACATACGATAAAATAAAGAAATCTAAATTTTAAAAAAGAAAAAAAAACATGAGTGAGGTTCATCATTGTCTTATCTGAGCCTCTCACAGCCTTGTGACCAAGCTCCAGCTCCATAAGAACATGGGTTTCCTGGTCTATTCATTACCATGGCCACAGTGCTTAAAACATGACTTACATACTAAATGTTTGTTCAAAACATTAATCTAAAGTAGGTACTGCTATTAGGCCCCTCATTCAAATAAGGGGTCTAAGTATCAAAGTAGTTAAGTGATGTTTTCACCTAGGAAATGACAGAAGTACATCCAAATGCATGTAATTCAAAACCACTTTCTTTGTTAGGAAGTGAATCTATAGAAGATGATAATGGAGAAAACATGATTTAATGTATTACTTACATATGTATGAAACTATAAATACATTGGCAGGTGCAGTGAACTTTATTGATAGCATTCAAGAGAGAAAGACTCCCTAAGTCCCATCCCCTTCTCTTGGATGTCTGGGATAAAAACTGTGGAGAGATACTCAGTTCAGGTTGCTGAGTAGGGGCTAAGTTTCCTCAGCAGCTCATGGTCACTCTCTTCCTCTTGTGTTTTTGCTGGGGTGTATGGTTCAGGCCTCTTTATTCCTTAGAGGCCACATAGGCCATGAGGTTCACCTACTTGTGGCTATAGCTGTACTCATTATCATACCAGGATACCAACCCCAGCATCAAAGTTTGAAGAGTAAATGTAGTCCTCAGTAAAACTCAGGATGCCCTTTAGTGGGCCTATGATGGCTATTCTTGATTGTCAACTTGACAACATCTGGAATTAACCTGGGTACACCTGTGAAGGAATTTTCTTAATTATATCATTTGAATTGGGAAGACACACTTTATTTTTTATTTTTATTTGCTTGTCTTTACGTCCCCCCCCCACCTTCCCACTCAACCCCATTCACTCCTCCTCCACTGTTTCTCTTCAGATATAGGTGAGCATCCCATGGATATCAGCCATCCATAGTATGTCAAGATGAAGTGAGACTAGGCACCCCCTACTCCACCATGGTTAGATGAAGCAATCTGGCAGGAGGAATGGGTCCCAAAGCCAGCAGCAAAGTCAGAAATATCCTCTGCTGTCATTGCTAGGAGTCTCCCATGAAGCTCAAGCTACACAACTGTAACATATATGCAGAGAACCTAGGTCAGTCCCATAGTTGTCATTTCAGTCTCTGTGAAACCCTATAAGCCCAGGTTAGTTGCTTCTTGTGTTGCCCTTGACACCACTGAGTCCTACAATCCTTCCTCTCCCTCTTCTACAGGATTCTCCAAGCTCTGCCTAACATGTGGCTATGGGTCTCTGTAGGGAGACACCCTAGCCCCGCCCAATAGTCCTGGGACAGGTACCAGGTGGACCCGGGACTCGCCCATAAGGGCGGAGTGAAGGAAAGCCGGGGTGACGTAAGGGAGCTTCTTAAGGGGCTGCACGTGGGGACCCTGGACCTTTTGTTCTGGCCGCGCTGGCTGGGTTCTATAACCTAGCTCTGGCCTGTGTTTTACCTTGGTGTCTTCTGGAATAAAGAGACCTTAATCATACACTTGGCGCCCAACGGAACTTCACGACCCTGAAGAGCCAACGGGCACCCAGGAGATCCAGTGAGTTTCACCCGCGCGTGCGGGGTGCATCCCCTCCCCCGCCCTCTCCTCCCCGGGCCCCGGTGCAGCGCTGTGTGTGTGTGTGTGTGTGTGTGTGTGTGTGTGTGTGTGTGTGTGTGTGTGTGTTCATTCTATCAGTTCTGTTCCTCTAGAGAACCCTGACTAAAACAGGGCCCTCTGATGCCTACTTCATAACTTTCTTGATGTCATTGTACTTGGCAGCTTTCTCCAGGTGGTGTGACAGATCCATAATGGACATTCTGGGGGTAGAAACCCAGAAGGCCATGCCAGTGAGCTTCCTGTTCAGCTGTGGGATGACCTAGCCCACAGCCTTGGCAGCACTAGCAGATGCAGGGATGATGTTCTGAGAAGCCCCACAACCATCACTCCAGTTTTCCAGAGGGGAGGGTCATCCACAGTCTTCTTCGTAGCAGTGATGTCATGGACTGTGGTCACAAGTCTTTTCACAATGCCAAAGCTTGTCATGGATGACCTTGGTGGGGAGCTAAGCAGCTGGTGGTGTATGTCTTAGATGGTGTTCTGTGGTTGTGAAGAGACACCATAACCATGACAACTCTTATAAAAGAAAACATTTAATTGAGGCTTGCTTAGAGTTTCAGGGGTTTAGTCCATTATCCTCATAGTGGGAAGCATGGTAGCACACAGGCAGGCATGGTAGTTGAGATTTAATACATCTGGATTCATAGGCAGTAGAAGAGAGAGGGACAATGGGCCTGGCTGGAGCTTTGGAAAACCCAATGCCCACCCCTAGTGACATACTTCCTCCAACAAGGCCACACCTACTCCAACAAGACCATATCTCCTAATCCCTGTCAAGTAGCACCACTCCCTAATGACCAAGGATTCAAATATATGAGCCTATGGAGGTCATTCCTATTTAAACTACCACAATGTAGGTGGCATGGTTGATGTTGAATGAGTTGTCATACTTATTCTCATGGTTCACGCTTATCACAAACATGAAGGGGAAGATATGATGATCATTCTTTTGATTCCACCCTTCAAGGGGACCCCAGCATTCTCTATGGTGGTCAAAACACTATAAGACTTTGCAATATACTCAGCACCAGCACCCCATTTGATGTTGGCAGAATCTCAATCCTGGAAGATAGAGATGGCCTTCCCAATGATGACAAGTTTCCCATTCTCAGCTTTAACTGTGCCATGGAATTTGCTCTGGGTGGAGTCATATTGGGACATATTGACCATGTAGTTGCGGTCAGCAAAGGAGTCATTGGCAGAAAAAATATCTACTTTGCCAGAGTTAAAGGCAGCCCTGGTAACCAGGCACCCAATACAACCAAATTCAACCAGTCCAACTTTCACTGGTACTGCACAAGAAAAGGCTAGTACTGCACAAGATGATGTAGCTATTTCTTGAAAGGGGAGGAGCAGAAGCCTAAATTTTTGAAACTAAATTTTCATTTCATATCTATTTATCTTAACTGTGTAGACATGCCACTTTCAAAAGGTCCTAAAATTTAATAGAGTTCTAAATTTTATTTTTAAACAGTATTGTATGATTATTTTGCCTGTATACGTGTATATGCACCATGTGCATGTCTGGTGCATGCAGAGACCACAAAAGAGTAGCAGATACTCTGGATCTGAAGCCACAGTGGGTTGTGAGGTGCTTGTGGATATTGGGAAAGGAACCTGGATTCTCTGGAAGAGCAGCAGTGCTCTTCACCACTGAGCCAGCTCTCCGGATTCTCCTCTTTTTCTCTAACATGATTTCCCCATGCCCAAGATATTTTTATAGAGATTATTGGAACTAAATAAACTTCAAATGTGAGAAAGAACTAGGACCAGGAATAGAAATGAGCTTAAAAATAAAAAGGGATTCCCAAACCATCTGTACTTAAGATTATTGTGAATCTTTAGAGGAATTTCCTTTGATGTTAGGAAGATGGCAAGAATAAATTTGCCAAGAATATCTTCTTGCCACCATCACACATTATTATACTGAAGGTCACAGACAAGGCAATAAGATGGGGAAAATGACTAAATATCTTAGAATTGAGCCAGGCAATGGTGGCCCATGCCTATAATACCAGCTCTTGGGAGGTAGAGGTAGGTGGAGATCCGAGTTTGAGGCCAGCCTGGTCTACAAAGTGAATTCAAGGACAGGCAGGGTTGTTACACAGAGAAACCCTGTCTCAAATATATGTGTGTGTACATATATATATGAATTAATTAAAAGGACTATATAATTATGATGATGATAACTTGACTGGATTTAAAATCACCAATCTAGTAGAGGCATATGAATATCTGTGAGTTCAAAATCAGCCTCCTCTACTTAGTTCCAAGACAGCAAGGCTACATAGTAAGACCTTGTCTCAAAAGAAAAAAAAAAACAGAATCACAATGTAAACATACCTCTGGAAATAATAATGTGTTTTCAGGAAGTTTTAACTAAAGATGAAGGACACACCTTGAATGTGAGTAGCCCCAACCAATGTGCTGGGGTCCAGGGATGAGTAAAACAGAAAAAGGGAACTAAGCCTGAACTTCAGACTTGCTTGGGAGGATTGGGATGCTCTGCACTTAAAATATTCAAGGAGAGAGCTGTTATAACATTTGTTCTTGTCACACAAACATGAAAATTTGAGGCTAAATGAAACTTATTTCAGACTTCTGACATGAAGAACAATGATGTGCATAGTTTTAAATCATTAACCCTGTACAACTTTGTACCAGCAGCCTGAGGAAATTGGCAGTGGGTGAGATGAGACCACTAGCACCCAGCATAGATTGATGCAGTAGTAACAAATGCCAGTGTAACCAGTGTCCTGTTCACAGTAGGGACTTTTAGCACAAATGCCAATTATCCAAATTCTAATTTGTCTAAGAATGTCTTACTGGAAGTAAAGAAATTATTAGTATTATAAATATTGACCCTTGAGAACTAGTGGGGAGGGCTGCTATGCCTATCATATGACAAAATGAGAAACACTCTGCTACACAATTACCTCAGGGACAAACATCTGTGCCAGTAAAAACTGGTCTTTTCATGAAACGCCATTCTCAATTTAAAATGATCCCCCATGGAGGAGGGTCTAGGCCCAGCCCAGGATGATGTGGTGGACTTTGGGGAGCCCCCATCGAGGGCCCTACCCTGCCTGGGGAGTGGAGGGAGGATGGGATGGGGGGCAGGTGAGGGGTTGGGGGTTGGGGGGAAGGGAGGGAGAGAGAGAAGGGATTGACATGTGAAGTAAGCTTGTTCCTAATTTGAACCAATAAAAATGATCCCCCATGGAAAGCCTCACTCTCCCTGGGGAGTGGAAGGGAAGTGGGACCGGAGGGGGGCATGGGAGAATGGAAGAGAGACGGAACTGGGATTGATATGTAAAATAAGATTATTTCTAATTTAAATCAAAAGAATTAGTGGCAAGCCAGGCATGGAAGCGCACACATCTGTAATCCCATCACTCAGAAGGCTGAGGTGAGAAAAACATGAGGCTTTGGAGATTACAGTATATCTTAGTGTATCAAATATGTCCTAATAATAAAACCTCAGAGTCATAGATTAGGGTTAATGCTAAAGATCAGAGAAGCAAAGTGGCCAGCCACAAGAGAGTTGTTACCTCTCTACTAATGTTCAGACCAAAGGGGTGATCTGTTCCTTCAGACTGCTTCCTCAGATTGACTGCCTCAGACTGCACTGCTCCAAAGACTGCATCTCCTCTTGTCTCCTTCTTGTCCTCTCTCTGCCCAGCCTTATCGCTCCCATCTCCACCTCCTTAGGGATTAAAGGCATGTCACACCAAGTGATGGGATCTCCTTTGTGTGAGCTCTGTTTCTCTTTTAGACTGGATCAATTTCATGTAGCCCAGAGTGACCTTGAGCTCATAGAGATCCATCTGCCTCTGTCTCCTGAGTGCTGGGATTAAAGCTGTGTATCACCACTGCCTGGCCTCTATGGCTAACTAGTGTGGCTAGCTTTGCACTCTGATCTTCAGGCAAAGTTTATTTGTTAGATCATAAACAAAATATCACCATGTCTTAGTTACTTTTCTATTGCTGGAAGAGACACCATGACCAAGACAAATTATAAAAGAAAGCATTTAACTGGGGGCTTACTTACAGTTTCAGAGCATTAATCCATGGCCATCATGGCAGGGAGTATGGTAGCAGGCAGGCAGGCAGGCATGGTGCTGGAGCAATAGCTGAGAGCTCACATCCTGATATTCAGAGAGAGAGAGAGAGAAGAGAGAGAGAGAGAGAGAGAGAGAGAGAGAGAGAGAGAGAAGAGACTTGGCCTGGTATGGTTTTTTGAAACCCCAAAGCCCATTACCAGTGACACACTTTCAAATCCTTCTAAAATAATCCACCAACTGGAAACCAAGCACTTAAATATCAAGCTTATGGGGTCCATTCTCATTCAAACCACCACAAAAAGAATCACTAACAAATTTTGGTTATTCACTTTAAGTGTTTTTAGCAGATATTTCTCTAAAATTAACAAAAATGAACTTGTCACATCAAAGAAGGCAAGTTAGCAGGGATAGCCAAAAAAAAAAAAAAAATCAAGCTTTCAAAGCAAAGTTTCGAATTTTGGGAAATTTGTATCTATCACTATTATCACTATTAACTTTGTGTTTCCCTGACACAAGTAACTTCCTGATAAAATCTAGTAACAAGTATGATTTTTATTCTATATCATAAAATGTGTCAGTATTTGGAAGATCTACATAACTAAATGAAGTAACATTTTTCAAATATCGATCCATAATGTTACAAAAGCATGCATGAATAAAAACCATTTTAAATAAGGATTAACTAGATGATTTTATTTCTGTATGAGGACTCAAAATGTTCATTATATAGTCTCAGATTCTACATTGGAACTAGCCTCAAAGAAATGTCACTTGTCCTATTTTGAATGCTATGAAACAATACCCACAACTTCCTAAACAAACTACTAAAATGCTTTGTCTTTTAAGCATAACATTACAGCAGAGTGACTAAAAAGCAGATAAAATAATTCGGCTCTTTTCTATTAAGTTAAACATCAAAGAGATTTCGAATAACTTGAATCCATGTTATTTCTTCCACTAAATGTTCCTTTTATGGAAGTAATTTTCTTTTTACCATTTAAACTTAATTTTAAAGTTGCATAAAAGACAGTTTAATTTTCATATATATTTTTCATATATATCAACACAACATATAGTTCTCTGTTTTTATTGAACCTGAAGAGAATCTTTATTATTTAAAGCACTGTTCAGGCTTCTGCTTTTCACAAAAAGTATAATAAAGAGCAATTTTGGCATAACAACATCCTTATTGGGGCAGGATTACTACTAAAGACACTAGAGTAAAACCAAGTTCCTTCATGGAGAACCACTTGTCAGAAGCCACCTCCCTCACCCTTTCCAGGTTTTCATCTACTTTTCAGACTGTTCACTTGAACTCCTCATGCTATGTGCCTTCCAGGCAAGTTTGTTTGCATCCAAAGCCTTAGTCAATCTCTTCCTGGCTTTCTTCTGGATCTTCTGGAGATCTCTCTCTCTCTCTCTCTCTCTCTCTCTCTCTCTCTCTCTCTCTCTCTCTCTCTCTCTCTCTCCCCTCCATTACCTCCCTCCCCATCCCCACTATACTCTCTCACCCCTTCTATGGATGCTTCTGGAAGCTGCTGCTTGGCTGGAATAACATGGTGATAGATGAAGACCTATTTGGATCAGCTCTTTCCAACACAGGAATTGGCCAGAAGCAGGCAAGTGTGAAGATCATACTCGCAGACCATGCCCAAGAGGGAAGAGGACACTAGGTACGTAATAGGAATGCCTTTACTCAGGAGATCTTGTCCCTTTCCCCTTCTCCAGGGGACCATGTATATCTCTCTTAGGGACCTCCTTGTTTACCAGCCTCTCTGGCAGCCTGGGTTGCAGGCTGGTAATCCTTTACTATGTCTAAAATCCACATATGAGTGAGTACATACTATGTTTGTCTTTTTGTGACTGGGGTACCTCACTCATGATGGTTTCTTCTAGTTCCATCCATTTTCCTGCAAATTTCAAGATTCCATTGCTTTTTCCCCCCTGCTGAGTAGTACTCCATTATGGATTTTTTCCATCCATTCTTCAGTTGAGGGGCATCTAGGTTGTTTCCAGATTCTGGCTATTACAAACAATGCTGCTATGAACATAGTTGAACAGATGTCCTTGTTGTATGAATGTGCATCTTTTGGGTATATGCCTAAGAGTGGAATTGCTGGATCTTGTGGTAGACTGATTCCCATTTTCCTGAGGAATCGCCATACAGATTTCCAAAGTTGTTGTACAAGTTGGCACTCCTACCAGCAGTGGAGGCGTGTTCCCCTTTCTCCACATCCTCTCCAGCATAAACTGTCATTGGTGTTTTTTATTTTAGCCATTCTGACAGGTATAAGATGTATCTCAGAGTTGTTTTGATTTGCATTTCCCTGATGGCTAAGGATGTTGAACACTTTCTTGACTTGACACCTTGTTGCATCTCATTGTCTCTGGGTTCCAGGGAGGCTGTGTGAAGTGAGAACAGTGCACTGTACCCTCTCTGACCTTGACTCGGGGGGCCCCCAGGGACCCCAACACTCCATGGCTATGGAGTTTGTCCTAGAGGCTTCACAACTGAGAGGAAGGCAAGGCTAGAGTTGCAAGAAAATACAAATATACTTTTGTCTAATTGGTTTCCCTTGCCCACTGTTCTGGCCCCATATCTTCTGCCCTTCTTCTGTTTGTCTCCTCACTAATAGTCAGGTTTCTCTGGAAGAACAGAGCTCAGAGAATAAATAGCTATTTAAGTAAGAGTTATTAGATTGGCTTATATAGTATGGTCTGGGTAGTCCAACAATGGCTATGTCACATCAAAGAGGCTGAAAACATAGTAGTTGCTGGATCCACAAGGCTGCATGTCTCAGTAGTCCCAATCTGGCAGAGTCCTTGCCTGGAGGGTTTCTGTAGAGCCTCTACGCCCATGTCAGAAGCATGAAGAAGCTATTTCTAACATCATTGAAACACAGCAGCATCAACAACAACAGAATGGATAACTCAGCATGGATAGAAAACGCCAAGTAAGGAAAGAAGCAACAAGCTTTCCTTCTTCCATAGCCTTTTATCTGGGTCACTATCCAAAGGTGCCACTCACATTCAGGATGGGTCTTTGCACATCAGTTAAGACGATCAAGACAACCTCCCACAGACATCCCACAGGCTAACTTGATGAAGACAGTCCCTCATTAAATCTTTCTTCCCAGGTGACTCTAAGTTGTCAAGGTAACATTTAAAATTAACCTTCACAGTACTCCTCTCTGCTTCCATGACACATGAATTCCATCACTCACTCTCCCTGCTCAAGATGTATTCTTCTATCTCATGGTTCCATTCCTACACACACACACACACACACACACACACACACACACACACACACACACTATGAATTTAAATATAGATATCACACACAAATTAAAATATGGGACTTCCTGAATCTGGCTTATTTTGCTTGGTATATGATCTCTAGTTCCTTTTATTTTCCTGAAAATGTCATGGTTTCATTTTTCTTTACACCTGTAAAAATCTCCGCTGCATTCTCAAGTGTTCTCTCTCTTATGTTCTCTCTCATCTCTCTCTCCCTCCCTCCACCCCTCTCTGTCTCCTTCCATGTTCTGGTATTGGGGATATACATATGTATGCACATGCAAAGATCATTATCAGGACATCTGATGCCTTCTATCACTACCCACCTTATTCCCTCAAAACATTGCTTCTCACTTAGAGTCCTTGGGGTTTATACTCAGAAGTGATATAGCTGGATCATGTGGAAATTCTCTTCATAGTTCTTTAAAGGAACTCCATACTGATTTTCTTAGAAATCAGGACACTAGATTATATCCCCTTCAGTAATGTTTAACGTTTCTCTTTGCCCACATCCTCATCCACATTAATTCCTTGTTTCATTGGCTTTTTGACATATCCATTTTGATTGTGGTGAGCTAGAACGTCAGTGTAATTTTAAATTGCACTTCTCTGATGACTAACGATGCTTAACCCCCTTTCAAGGATTAAATGGTCACTTGTATTTCTCCTTTTGAGAAAAGTCTATCTGGAACATTCATTTATGATTTGAATAATTTGATTTTTGTATTAATTTTGTAGGACTTTTTATATTCTAGATATTAATCACCTGTCTGATATATAGTTGGAGCATTTATTTCTCATTATATCTCTGTTTATTAATGCTAGTGAGAGTGAGGGCAGGCAGGCAAAGAGCAAAAGTTTCCTTCTCTCATGTCTTTATACAGGCTGCCACCAGAAGGTGTGACCCAAATTAAATGAGAATATTCCCACCTCAAAAATTCCAGATTTAGGATGAGCTCTTTTCAATTCAAATTATCTAATTAAGAAAAATCCATTACAGGTGTAACCAGACACTTGGGTCTTAATTAATTC
Organism: Cricetulus griseus; assembly: GCF_003668045.3. Lineage (NCBI taxonomy): Eukaryota > Metazoa > Chordata > Mammalia > Rodentia > Cricetidae > Cricetulus > Cricetulus griseus. Next base: position 26,210,442 of record NC_048604.1, on the reverse strand, counting down.
CAGATGTAGTCAAGTTGACAACCAAGAATAACCATCACAATGTGTGATCTTAAAAGATTTCATAAAATGAACAAAAGCTTAGTATTATGTTGTCAAGGCTCATCCTCACTTTACAATGTGTTAGCACTTTATTGTAATGTGAAAAATATAAACCCAAAGATAGGTATTAGGGTTCAAGCTGATGGTAAGATAAGCAAAGCAGTTAGCCAATAGCTCTTACCTCTACCTCAGACTGAAAGGGTGATCCTGGCTCCATGAATCCTCAGAGACAATAGCTCTCCCTGTCTGGAAACTAAATATCCACATGAGACCCTTTGATTCTTCCTTTTATACCTCTTTAGTGCTGGGATTAAAGGTGTGTGATCCCAAGTGCTGAGATCACCTTTGTGTGAGCTGTTTCTCTTTAGGACAGGATCAATTTCATGTAGCTCAGTGTGGCCTTGAACTCAGAGAGATCCATCTGCCTGTCTTCTGAGTCCTGGGATTAAAGGTGTGTGCCACCACCACCTAGCTCTATGGCTAGCTAGTATGGTTGCTGAGATTAAAGGTATGTATCACCATTGCATGGCCTCTATAACTTGTGGCTAGCTTTGCATTCTACACTCTCAGGGAACGCTTCACAAGAGGGGTTGGAAAGACTGTAAGAGCCAGAAGATGAGGGAGTTGTATCTAGCAATATCAGAAACTACTTGGTTCTGATATCAGCAAAGGAGTCAATGAAGAAGGCTTGTAGATTCAAGATACCTTTATTCAGATAAATACCAGCCAAACGCAAGCCAGAGCAGCGAGGCCAGGGAGTAGGGGTAGCAGAAGGGGAAGAGACTGTTGCATGTGCTCGCCGCTGCTTAAGAACCCATGCCGCGTCACTCTGACCTCACCTGGTCAGGCACACCTGTAGCCAGCCCTTAGGATGTGTGGTTACCGTGTCTCCCTACAATTCCCCCTTTTAGTTTAAAAGAGGATTAAAACTTAATAGTGTAAAATATACAAAATTAACAATCATAAAGGTGAAATACAAGAAGATTCAACAATCTGTTATTGAACATTCTATCTCTAATTTAGCTAAACCCTAAAGTCATCTGAAAGAGGTGTCCAACTTGAACACCTCACGCCTGTAGCCAGCCCTTAAGAGGAGTGATTACGATGTCTCCCTACAAGTCAACCCAGTGACAAAGGAGGAAAAGAAGTGTCTGCAAGAGGGAGGCCAAGTGGGAGGAGGCAAATGATGCTCCTTCCATCAGGCCCCCTTTTTATCTCTTCTATATATCTTCCCTTCCTGCTCCATAGCTGGCTTTGTGGCTAGTCCCACCATCATCCTCTCCTTCTCCTTTTCTCACTCCTCCCTCTTCCCTTTAGCCTAGATTTCTCCTCCTATTTATTCTCTCTGCCTAGCAGCCATTCCTATTTCTCTCTCCTGCCTAGCTATTGGCCACTCAGCTCTTTATTAGACCAATCAGGTGTTTTAAACAAAGTAACACAGCTTCACAGATTTGAACAAATGCAATATAAAAGAATGTAACACATCTTTTCAGTGTTGAACAAATACTACATAGCATAAATGAATGTAACACACCTTAAACTAATATTCCACAACAACCCTACACAGAACTATAGGAAACTGAGGAAAGCTGGGAGCAGGAGAGGTGATCTTCACTAGGGAAGATCACACCAGTTATCCAGTGCCAAATGTTCAGCTCTGAAAACATATGCACAAGTAACATTATATTGATTTCATAGGTTACATTTAGGAATATATATGCATATGCAAATGCATATATGCATGCAATAAAATTAGTGGGAAAAGGCCATTAATTTGAAAGATAATTGGGGGAGCCTACGGTGGATGAAGGGGGAAGGAAAGGGAGGGGTGTAATTAAATTATAATCTCAAAATTTTAAAAATGAGAAAAAATATAAAAGGAAAAAGAAAAAAGAGGAACAAATGATTAAAAACAGGTCATCTCTGAAATCATATAAATAAGAGCAATATTAAATAGACTCAGCAGGTTTTATTTATACATTTATCCATGTGTCTTAGTTAAGGTTTTTATTGCTATGAAGAGATAGTATGACCACAGCAACTCTTATAAATGAAAACATTTAATTTGGGGTGGTTTGCTTACAGTTTCAAAGCCATCATCATTAAGGTGGTGTGCTGGCAGATATGGAGCTGGTGAGGTAGTTGAGAATTCTACATCTTGCAGACAACAGGAAGTTGACTGAGACATCACATAGTATCCTAATCATAGGAGACCTCAAAGTCCACCCTGACAGTGACACACTTCCTCCAACAAGGCCATACCCACACCAACAAGTCAATACTTCTTAATAGTGCCATTCCCTTTGGGGGCCATTTCCTTTCAAATCACCACAACCTGTATATAACAATAATAATCAAAGAAAAAAAGGCCATGGATTTAAGAGAGAGTAAGGAGGAGTACATAAGAGGGGCTGGGGGAAGAGGATATAGGAGGAATTAGAGGGAGGGAAGAGAGGGGGAAATGATGTAATTATAATTATATTTTAATTAAAATAAAATAAATATTTTTAAAAGGCAGGATGTAGTGGCTCATGTCTACAGTGTCAACACTCAGCAGGTTGAGCCTAGTATGAAGTACATAACAAGACCCTTTCTCAAGAAACAAAACAAGCCAAAGAAAGAAACTGTACGTTAAAAAGATGAAAGATAAAAGTAAAAGGACAGGGACTGGGGCTCAATGGGTAAAGCACAGATTTTTTAAAACCCTGGTGGCAACCAACAGTCACTCTCCTTTTACAGTAGCTGCTCTCCAACTATTTGTTTCTACTGTAATCTATGGGTGACAGAAAGTTCTGCCATTTTTATCTACTCTTTTCCTGGTTTTGTACTTCTTTTGATGAATTCACTAATAAATACGTCCACATTTTTGATGGTGCTTAATTATTTTCTTAATGCTCCATTTGCTTACTTTTACTGTACAGAAACACCATTGACTTCTGTTTGTTAATCCTGGACTTTCTAACATTGCTTAATTTTTTCTCTTACTTCATTTATTAGGTCCAATCATTTTTAGTATAATATTTGATTTCTCTCCATACAAAAGCACATGATCTGCAGTTTTTCTTTACTTTTAGATGCTTTGTATTTCACCATTGTGTCTTCTTCCCTAAATATATCTTCAATACATCATCAACTAGAAGTTGTAAAAATAGAAATGGTAGTAATGGGGCTAGAGAGATTTCTCAGTGGTTAAGAGCACTGGCTGCTACTGTGGAGGAGTCAAGTTCAGTTCTCAGCATCCCCATGGTTGTTCACAATTGTCTGTAACTCCAGTCCCAGAGGATCTAACACTCTCTTCTGGCCTCCTTGGGCACTGCACATATGTGGTGCATAGACATTCATGCAGGCAAAATACCCATACACATAAAATAGAAATAAAGAAATAATAGTAATGTTCCTCTACTTTGTGGGACATCTCAATTGTTTGTGGTCTTTGTTAGTTGCTCATATCACATGTAAACTATATTATGACTACAGATCAGTTATAGCTGTGCTTATTCCTTCTTAACTTTATTCTATAAATATGGATGTTTTCTCACTTTAGGACCAAATAGGAAGCTTTAACCTTAGCTGGAATGTCCTACTCTCTTGCTAGGTATCAAAAACAAGAAGCCATAATTTAAATGCACAAAGAAAATCTGTCCTATAATATAAGCATCTTGTCAGTGAACTTGTAATGGTGGCCACACCTCCTTGGGCATGGACTCAGGCAGATGAAAGTGGAAAGAGAGGAGCTTGAGGATTGCTTTCCTTTGTGCTCTTTCTGGTGAGTCAGCAGATCCAGTAGGAAGAGCAGGGAAACACTCTAGTGGTTCTTTGTATTTTTCTGTGTAATTGTTCTCCAATAAATGTCCATTTATCATTTATCTTGGGTCTAGTGATATCATTACATCCTTGCCTTCACTATATAGACAATGGAATATTATTCAGCCCCCCAAAAAAGACAGTTATGTCATTTCCAGGAAAATGGAACATGAAGGCATCATGCTAAGAGAAATAAATCAAACACAGTAAAACAAATAAAACATGTTTTCTTGTATATCTGGATTTTTTTTAAAAAAAAAGACTATTGATCAAAGTAAAAGGACAGGAGAGAGAAGTTACAATGAAGTAGGGAAATAGGGGGACAAATGTGATCAATATATGTTTTATGCATTACAAAATATCACAAAGAAACTCATTGTTTTGTACAAAGAATATATTTCAACAAAAATCATAAACTGTAAAAAATTTTAAAAATAATGTGTTGGAGAGATAGCTCAGCAGTTATGAGTACTTTCTGCTCTTGCAGAGTATCCATATGGTGGCTCAAAACCATCTGTAACTCCAGTTCTAGGAAATCCAATACCCCCTTCTGACCTCTGTGAACACCGCATGCATGTGGTACACAGACATACATGCAGGCAAAATGCCCGTACATGTAAAATAAAAACAAATCTTTAAAAAATAAAAATAGTAAAAACAGCAAAAAGAGATCCAACCAAACCACGCAATCACATAAAATTTCTAGTCAGATGTGTCTCATGTCATATGGCTGCCTCAGTCTAACCAGACCTAGGAACGGGATGGAATATCTATAACACGGGAAGGTTCCTTTGAACATTTTTGCAGTGCAATAGCAAGAAGCCACCTGTAGTGGGTGCTGTCTTACTTTATGGCTTTGAGAACCAACTGCCTGGATTTTCCTCTCTTCCGGAAGTCAAAACCAATAAGATACCTGCCTCAATTCATCCCACAAGACGCACAGTAAGGCCTCTGGGAACGAGCAGTGATATATAATCATTTTCATGTTTGTTTCTGAGACAAGTTTCACTAAGTAATCCTGGCTGATCACAAACTCACAGTGCTATGATACAGAAAAGTCGAGGAACAGACATCATCAATCCTACTAATTCTAATTTCTATGACTTCTAAGAATTATGGTCCTTCTTAACTAAACAATAAGTTCAATTAAGCACATTATTATAAAAATACATTGAGACCAGATCTCTTTTTGTGATCAAGATCACTCTTTAAAAGTTTGTTACAGAGAAGATTGTCCTGGAGGAGAACACTCCAGAACTTGAAAATAAGGGAAAATAATGACTACATCACTTGTTAAGTATAATGGCAGCACATTTTCTTCTAAGCTTGACTGCCAGCCAGCAGACTGACTCAATGTTTTCAATTTTCACTAACTATCCACAACTAATTTGAGCCAGAAGATGTTAGTCTCATAAAATTAAAAGTTAGCTTCCAGATACTACTGATTTGCTTTGGCTTGCAGTCAACTCAAAAAGCTTCAATGTATTGCACAATAAAACATTAGCCAGGATTGAATGTAAATTGGTAATCTTCTTTTGGTGCCTCTTTTCCCCAGCTGATGACATGAGTTCATGTTCCTCAAATGTTCTTTGCAGCGTTGTTGTTTATCTATACTCTTTTCTCATTAACTGAATAAAACTGTGAAGCTGGGTAGAGTGAAAGATTTCAAGTTTAAGGCTAGCCTGGGATACACAAGGAGACACTTCCTCAAGAAAAAAGTAAAGACAGCCACAGGGAGTTGGGGGGGACTGAGAATGCAGAGCCCTTAGTGAGCCTATCAGACAAAGGACAAAAAGACACCCTCCCACACATGCATATAATACCCGGGAGCCATTTCTTGTGCTCTGAGGCTTCAACATTTGAGGACCAAGGGTCAAGAACAGAGCAGGTATTGTGACACCTCCATGAGGGCCCCCAAATCGTATACAGCCTCTTGGAGACTTGCGATCAAAGTTAAAAATAGTTCCTCTGCTAAATAGATGCTTCACCGTGACTAAAACAAAGTCACCAAAACACCCCGCCCAAAAGGGAAGACAATATTTTATTCAAATGTGACATTACCAATGCCTTTGTGCTTTTACTGACGTATACTCCAGAGAGTTTGACCTCAATTCCTCTCCATCCAATAATTTTAAAAATAAATAAGAAGAATATATGTTGCACATATACTTGCTATAGAGACCTTCTTTGAGCCAGTAAGTGGTCAGAATTCACCTAGACACATCTCATAGCCATGTTTATTGCCATTTGAACTCTGTCATTTGACAATTGTCTGTTGGCCTACTTAGTTCCATAACTGGTAAACTTTTTCTTAATTTCTTCCTGCTTGGGTGCTTTAGTTCCTCATATACTCTCTATATTAAATTTCTGCCAAATGTGACAGCAGTTACTTTTCCTGTTGCTGTGATTAAACAAAAAATCCCCTGATAAAATCAAGTTGCATGAGAAAGGATTCATTTGGGCTCAAGTTGGAGGGTTCACTCCAGCATGTCAGGGAAGTCATGGAGGCAGGAACTTAAGGCAGCTGGTCACATTGCAACTGCAGTTATGAGGCAGAGTGGTGCATGCTGGTACTTGGCTCCCTTTCTCCTTTTTAGGCAGTCCATGACGCCAGCCCAGGAAATGCTACTACCCAATGTAAAGCGCGTCTTCCCACATCAATTAACCTAATCTAGACAATCCTCCACAGTCTTGCCCAGAGATGTTCTCCCAGGTGATTAGACCCTATCCAGTTGACTATCAATTTAAACCACTACAGGTGTACAGTTAACAAAGATTTTCTAATTCTGTGCACATTCCTTTCATGTGTTTCTTTTGCTGTGCAGAAAGTTTTCAATTTTATGAGATCCAAGCTGTCAATTGGTGTTAATTTCTGAACAATCTATTTCTTTTCAGGAAGGATTTACTTATGCTTATATCTGAATCTTTTTTTTTCATCCACTAGTTTCAGAGTTTAGGGTCTTCAAATGAAGGTCTTTGATACATTCGAGTTGACTTTTGTACAGAGTAAGAACTAGGGATGAGCAATATTCTTCATGTGTTTACCTGGTTTCCCCAGCACCATTTGTTGAATAGGTTGTGTTTTCCTCCATGTACAGTTTTTGGAATCTTTAACAAAACAGGTGGCTGTGTTTGCATGGGTTTACTGCTGGGTCCTGTATTCCCTTCCATTGATCTGTGTCTATTTATGTGTCAGTAATGAGATGATTTCGTTGCCACATCTCTGCGGGATAACTTGAAATCAGGTGTGCTGCTCCCTTCAGCAGTCTTCCTTTTCCTAAAGGTTGCTTTGGATATCCGGAGTCTATTGTGATTCCATCTGAATTTTATCATTTTTTTCTGTATTTCTGTGAAGAATGGTTCTAGAAATTTGGTTGTGATTGCATTGAACCTGCAAACTGAAAATAAATATCTTCTCCAGGGGTGGGAGGCAGGAAGATGGCAGAAACCCCTGTGTCTGTATTTGAATATAACAGCCTTGTGAGTGTTGCTATGAGCTGATTAAAGAAAGCAACCAGATTCAACACCATGAGTGAAGATGAGAGAGTTCTAGAGACGCAGATGTCAGAAGAATGCATCCAAGCTGACAGAGGTTAAGCTGAGATCACTGTGGTAATTACAAAGGCATCAGCAGCAGAGGGATCAGAAGATCTAGGGAAAGGACAAAGGACAAGGGCAGGGTAGCACCACAATGGATGGATGAGCCCAGTCTTATGTAGGTTTTGTGCCGAAGTGAGTTTACAAGTGCAAAGGTCATGCCCTGTCCAGAATAGGTCTTTTTTACAATGTACCTCCTTATCTCCCAGCAACTCTTGAATGTTCTTTTCCCAATTTCTTCCTCAGCCCTTTCATTTTCGTATGTTACTGATGTGTCCTGTCACTTTGCTCAAAGTTTTTATCAGATATAAGAGTTTTCTGGTTGAGTATTTAGGGTATCTTATATTTGTTTATACTGCATTTGTTTATTTATGAAAAGCCATTTCACCTTGCCTGCCTAAGGCATCTGATTGGTCTAATAAAGCACTGAGCAACCAATAGCTGGGCATTGAAAGGATGGGTGGAGCTGGCGGGGAAAGAGAATAAATAGGAGGAGAAATTTAAGCTCCAGAGGAAAGGGAAAACAAGAGAACGATGAGGAGAGAATGAGGGACACACACAGGGCAAGAAGCCAGGCAGACACCAGACAGACAGACAGGAGAAGCAGTGAAAGTAAGATATATGGAAGGAAGAAAAGTAAAAAGCCCTGAGTCAAAAGGTAGATAAAGAGAAATAGGTTCATTTACATTAAAAGAGCTGGACAGAAAATAGCTAAACTAAGGCCAAGCATTCAAAACTAATAATAAGTCTCTGCCATAATTTGGGAGCTGGTTGGTGGCTTCAAAGAAAAGGCCTGGTACAGTCTCAGCCCAGGTAGGCCTCAAGCTTCCTAGGTAACTGGGGATGTCCTTTAATGTCTGGTCACTCTGCCTCCATCTTCCAAATGGTGGGATTAGAAGCCTATACTGCCACACTTTTTTTATTTTTGCTGTGCTGGGGATCAAAGCCAGGTTGTTGGCATCCCAGGCAAGGACTCTGCCAACTGTGCTCTAACCCTGGTTTCATTGATTCCTTAGTTTTGATACTGTTTTTTCATTTCTATTCCATTCATTTCTGGCTTCATCTTACTTCTTTTGATCTACTAGTTAGGAGTTTGGCTTATTCTTGTTTTTCCAAAGCCCTAAAGTATATCATTAAGTTATTATTTAAGAACTCATTTTTTAATACAGGTGCATGTAACTGTAAAATTGTTTCTTAGGGTTACTTTTGTTGTGCCCCATAGATTTTTCTATTTTGTGTTCTCATTTGATTCTAGAATTCCTTTTCAGTTATTTTAATGATGCAGTCAGTGTTCAGTCTCCACGAATTTGTATACAGTCTGTTTTTCTCTTGCTGTGATTTCTAATTTTATTTCACTGCAGTCAGAAAGAATATAAGTAGTTATTTCAATTTTCCTATTTGTTCATATTTGCTTTATGGCCTATTATATAATCTATGCTAGAGAAAGTTCTATGAGCTGCTCAAAATAATGTGTATTAGCCAGTGTTTGGATGGAATAGTCTGTAGAATGTCAAATAGGTCCATTTGAACAATTATGCCATTTGGCTTATGTATTTTCCTGTGTATGTTTTGTTTGGGAGACCAGGCTCAATCACCAATATGGCTCCGAGACTAGAATACTGTCTGGAAACTACAAAAAAAAAATACTACTATGAAAGGATACCCCCTAAAAAGTAATAATCAAATCAGAAAAATCACATCTTAAATAATTATATATATGTAAATACATTAAAATACATTTTATATAAAGGATCATTAATTATACTTAGTACACTAAGATATTAGTCACTGAGAATATGAGTGGAAAGAAAAAAAAGGAAATGCTAGCAATTAGTATCGTGATAGATGAAAACTATCCAAGAGAAATGTAGATATAAGGGTTAGGGAACAATATCCTAAGTGGGGAGATGAGACAGCTCCCGCTAAAGGTAGAAAGAAAAGAGGGGCGGGATGTTGGTGGCACACGCCTTTAATCCCAGCACTCAGGAGGCAGAGGCAGGCGGATCTCTGTGAGTTCAAGGCCAGCCTGGTCTCCAGAGCCAGTGCCAGGATAGGCTCCAAAGCTACACAGAGAAACCCTGTCTCGAAAAACCAAAAGAAAGAAAGAAAGAAAGAAAGAAAGAAAGAAAGAAAGAAAGAAAGAAAGAAAGAAAGAAAGAAAGAAAGAAAGAGAAGGAAGGAAGGAAGGAAGGAAGGAAGGAAGGAAGGAAGGAAGGAAGGAAGGAAGGAAGGAAGGAAAGAGGGGGTGAGAAAATGCAAGCAGACAGCCTAAAACAACTCAACTCTCTGGACGCTGAGAAATGATACTATCTCCAAACCAGGCCAACCTATGTTCAAAAGGTAAATGAAAAGGAAGGAAATAGAGGGGAAGGGAGAGAGAAGAAAAGAGAGAGAGGATGAGAACACAATAGGGCAGAGCAGGCTTCTGAGTTGGCATTGGGTATTAAAGAGGAATAAAATAAGAATGGTGTTCTTTGCCCATTTGCTGGTTCAAGCCTCAACTCTAGGCATTCCTTCAGGGTTCCCAGCTGCCAGTCATAGCCCTTGGCAGTTCTTCACAGAGTTGCATCACACACACTAGTCCTGTGTTCAATGGTCAAGTTGTGAATGCTAGTCTCAGACCTGAGTGGTCTTTTGTGATGACACAGTAGCTGGGTCAGTTTTCATTAGCCAGGTTTTGACTATGGGCCAGAGTCCTTGCATGTCACTGAGCACCTGTGACTACGTTCCTCTGCAGATTCAGACTCTAACCAGGTTTCTACTTTATTGAATATTGCATGGTTCTGATGTAGTATTACTTCATACAGCCTCAAACCAGGTTTCTGCATATGGTCAGTTTCATGTGTTTTGTTTTTGCTTTCCTAAGACTGTGGTTCATGGAGGGTCTGAGGTGGCATGCCAACTCAAAGAGCTCTTCTGCTCTTCTTCTCTTCCTCCTCCTCCTCCTCCTCCTCCTCCTCCTCCTCCTCCTCCTCTTTTTTTGAGGGACAGCATTTTACTTTATAGCCTTGACTGGCCTGAAATTCATTATGTAGACCAGGCTGGCCTTGAGGGAAGATGTGCCTGCCTCTGTTTTCCAAATGCACCACTACACCTGGATCAAGGTCTTTTTGAAATGCCATTTCTGAGAGGTCTGAAAGATGGCATCATGGGTAAATACACTTGCAGCCAAACCTGATGACCTGAGTTCAAACCCAGAACCCATGTAGTGGAAGGCAAGACTGAACTTTAGAAAGTTTTCCTCTGATCTCTACACATGTGCATGTGAGGACACTGCCTGCTCTCCCATACATAAGTAAACAAAAACTAAAATGCTACCTTTACTGGTTGTGTGCTTGAAATCTCCCTTCTCTCTCTTTCAGTGTCACAAATTAATATTGTCACCCCCCCACCCCCACACACAATTCTTCTTCTCTTAAAAAATGTTTGTTACTAAACGCAATGTGGAAATTTCCTGAGACTCACTGACTTAAGCCATGGCTCCTAGCCACTATTTTGCATTCCCTCTCTCTAGGAGAAAAAAAAAAATCTCCCAAGCAGATTCAGGATTTGCTTCCCTGTTATGCTTTGCAGACTTTCCTATTTTACTTTGTTACTGAAACTAGGTTTTCAGCCATTACCCACCTCTCTGATAGCTGTTTTCCAACATTCCCTGGTTTGTTTGCCAGAGTATAGCAAATCGTACCTATATGCCACCCACCATTTCATGTCTGTCTTATATTCATTATTACCTTCTTAATCAGAGCAACATCTTACCTCTAAGAGACCTTTCTTCCCAAGATCCAGCCTGCTGATACTCTCTCATAGGACAGGGTGGGAAGTCATCTTGAGATTGCAGCCTCTCCCTCCTGAACCTTACTCCCAGATGTATGTAATAGTGACTCAGGTGCTTGTGTTCTCAGGAAATACTATCATATCGGAGATGGAAGACTAGTTGGAAGAGTAACTTCATCCATGCAGCTATAGGAAAGTCATCCTTCATGCATGAATAGAGATACTTGATAAAGCAGCTGTTTTTACAAGCCACCCATGCTCCTGTAAGTAGTCTCTCATCCACTGTTTGTGAGAAAGTGCAATAAAGTCATTACTCCAACAAGCTAGAAATGAGGTGGAGTTGCTACTTTGTTCAATTGTCAGTGGCCTCTCTGGGAAGAGTAGACATTTGTTCATGTCTCTTTATAAAAAGTGCACACAACATTCACCTTTGCTTAAATAGTCATTATACCAATCTTGAGAAGGGTAAAATCCTTCTATAATAGTTGCTCTGGAATTACAGAAAAGGAATAACAGCCATTATAGTACAATGAGCCATGTGGAAATCCATTTACTAAGGTTCCCTATAGGACAGATCATGTCTGATTAGACTATCAGCCATCTCCAAGTTTTCAATGAGTAGTGCTCCAAAGTCAATAAGTAAGTCAACTGTTTGAAACATGGGATATAATTTCCTATACGAACAAAGGGTGATTGGTACCTCAGATCAGCTCCTCAAATCCTATTGTAAATTGACCTAAAGTACAAGCCTGCTACTAGAAATCTGGATTTGGGGTTTGCAAAAGGCTTTAATACAAGATAGAAGACAAAGGCTGCCTCATTTTCCTTCTAAAGTTGCAGAATACTTTATGGCCAAAAGACTAAGCCTGGATGTGACATCCTCTGCTCTTTTAATAGTCCTCTCCAGAAGTATCTAACACTCCCCAAGACTCTCAAGGATATCACAATCCTTAGCTACAGGTATGTGCTGTCGCAGAGGGCAGAAGGCTGGGCATCAGGTATTAGAAATCCAGCAATGATATAGTCTATGTAAAACATTGACACCAACTCTAGACAAAATGAGTTATAGACCAATGACTCTGCTTATCAAATAGTTGTGCATATGTGTGGTTTGTCATAAGGCCAAGAGAAAAAGTCTATTAACAAAATCTGTCCTCAAGCTTGAAGCAGAACCAGGCATGACTAAGATGTCTACCACAGTTTTTGAGCCAAATTTGAAGCAGGCTTTATTAAATACTGGCCAGGATGATGTACACTGGCCAGGCCCATATCCAGCATTCCCAGAGTATTGCACCAAATTACATTAGTCAGTAGTTTGTAAAGACAAAACACACAAGGCTACACACTTTGCACCTTTGTCCAATCAGGGACAAGCATACATCCCAATATACTTCTGCCTATGTACCTCCTGCCTACCTTCTCCTATGTGTAGACAGAGTTTCTGTCCCACCTGGTCCCACAGCCATTTAGCCCCAAATAAACACACAGAGGCTTATATTAATTATAAACTGTTTGGATGATTGCTCAGGCTTCTTATTGGCTAGCTCTCTCTTAATTATTAACTCATTGTATTAATCTAAGTATTTCCACATGTCTTGGCTTACTGGAAAATGCCTGGACCTGTTCCTCCTTCAGTGGCTACATGGCATCTCTCATGACCTCTCTCAGCATCCTCTCCCAAGAATTTTCCTCATCTGATAGACCTGCTTGGCTACTGACCAATCAGTGTTTTATTCATCAACCAATAAGAAAAACATTTTAACAGCATACAGACAGAATATCCCCCATCATATCCTCTTTTCTGTCTAAATAAAAGGAAAGGTTTTAACTTTAACATAGTAAAATTATATATAACAAACAGTTATCAAGTAAGAATTATAATTACAATATTTAATCCATTAACATTTGCCAAAATTTAAAGAAAATATTCTATCATCTATCTTTATGACTCTAAAGTTTTATATGTAACTTATCTTTTATCATAACCAAGGAAAACCATAACCATAACTATCTGTCTTCAACTTCAAAGACCTCAGAAGGATAATATATAAACTCTAAAATTGACACAGACATCTTGCTGCCTGGACAGTCACCCAATGTTCCTCTGTAATGTTGAGGCATCCATCTTCAGCCCACAGGCCCAGGATGGCTGGCAGACTTCTCAGCGAAGCAGGACATTTGAAACTGTACCACCTGTATTGGCAATTTGTCAGTAATTTTTCTCTGTGTCTTGCAGAATGCCTGACAGACTCTTCCATGAAACAGTGACCCTGCAGGACTGTGTCATCTTGTTTCGGCAAGGTCAGCAGTCACTTTCCTGTGGGTCCTGCATGTCCAATTTATACAGCATATATTCAAACAGTCCAGGCAAAGGCAGTTTCTTGCCCAAATGCCTAGTGTTACCATTAAAAGCAAACTCCATAACGAGTTTCTTTGATGTCCATTTTCCTCTCTGATGTAATTGGTGTTGCCAGGAGCAGTTGTGTCTCACTGTCATGAGAAACCCTAAGAAACCATTTTAAATGTCATATTCTATAGGTCTCTGAAAGGTTTTGAAGAATACCTATTCATTTGAAATATATCTCTGTATATCTAGAAAACCTAACTAATATAACTATGTTTTGACTATTATAGGTTACTATCTATAATCTGTATTTCATTATACATTACATTTTTAAATGAGCTGTATAAACACAATACCTAAACAAGAGTAGAAACATACATATAACAAAATTGACCTTAAATTTGTATCAATAAACCAAAATTCATACCAATGTAAAGTATTCATTCCTATATCATATTCCTTCTTTCTTTAGAAAGAGATTGGCTGTGATCATTACCATTTATAAATAACCCCATTTAAATGAAAACAAACATTTATAAACAATATTTGGGAATGTGGACGTCATTCCCTCCAAACTGCTTCCTGATGTTTGGGGGTGCTGTCAATCCCAAGGGGATCCTGAGAAAACCCAGAAACCTGGCCAAATCTTTGCTGTAGTAATCTGAGGCTGCACCATCTCAGCTGTTTTGGATGTTGGATCAGCTGGGCCACTGCTTCAGGGGGTCTTGCTTGATCAAACCATATTAGTTTAGAAGGAATCCACAGCTTTTCATCTTCTGTGGAAACAAAAGCAGAATCTCTTTTCCAAAATAACATGTCCTTAGACTTAAATTTTAAAGTCAAGGCATTTTCAAAATATATATGTTGGATTAATACAGCAGCATTTGTAATAAAATGTCTTTTCGCACCTGGTGGTCCTTTCTCAACAAACAATTCAAAGAAAACACAATAACATACAGTATCCAGACTCTCTGTGTATTTTCCATCTTTATGTGGCTTTTTTATTACTCTATTTCTTTTATTTTAGTTTTTAGTTTTTTGAGACAGGGTTTCTCTGTGTAACTTTAGATGTCCTGAAATTCACTCTGTAACCAGGCTGGCCTTGAAATCATAGAGATCCACCTGCCTCTGTCTTCCTAGTGCTGGGATTAAAGGTGTGAGCCACCACACCCAGCTACTATATTTTTAAGGACTTTATCCTTTTTCTTTTCTCTCCCAAGCCCATGTATATATGTTTAAACACACTGTAAACTGTTTAGAGGTTTTTCTTTAACTGAATCAGTTTCTAGTGTATATCTGTATCTGTTTCTGACCACATAAGTCTTATCTGCTAAACAGCATGGCTCAAATTAAAGCATCTGCTGTCCCCACCCTATTCCTTGGCTTTTTTTCATGGTGGAGGTACTGATGGGAACCATGTTTATTGATAGAGTTTCTAGTCTATGTCACCACCAAGAAGAATGCCACCAGCTGCTCATAAACACCATTTAATTGTTTGGTAGCAGGACCTCTTAAAAGAACCATGCAGTTTTTGCCACTAACGCTGAGTCAGGAAACCTCTCTTAAAGGAGCCGCAAGCCTCTAGCAAACAGAGCAAACCTGAGAAAATGCTGCTACCAAGAATTCATGCTTGACTCTGTTCTTTCATTTTTAGATTCCCTTTTTAAGCTTTAGTCAGGTTTTACATGGAAATTCTTGCCCCACATTGGGGATGCCATTTGTAGGTGGAGTTTCTGTCCCACCTGTTCCCATAGCTGTTTAGCCGCAAATAAACACACAGTGGCTTATATTAATTATAATCTATTTGGCCGATGGCTCAGGCTTCTTATTAATCCATTTCTATTCATTTATGTATCTCCACATTGTCTTAGCTTACCAGAAAAGGCCTGGGCCTCTTTCTTTCTCAGCAGCTACATGGCGCTCTCTCAATCCACTCTCTGCCTTCCTCCTCCCAGAATTCTCCTAATCTGGTAGCCCTGCCTATATTTCCTGCCTGGCTACATCCTGCCTGATCATTGACTGAAACATCTTTATTCATCAACCAATAAGAGAAACATATATTCACAGCATACAGAAGTGCATCCCCCATCATTCATTATCACAGCAAACTAGTACATGTTTTGGATCCAGGGCCTTTGAGTGCCTACACAGTAATATGACAAGCAATGTCCTAGCAAATCTAAGTATTTACATAATACTAGAACATGAAACCCCTGAAGAATTGATATCCCAATTCATTCTCTACTTAAACAAACCTCACATTTATCATACTGAATATAAATCTGTGCCAGATACCAACCTAAGAATGTTGTATAAATTATCTTATTTAGTCTTTATATGTCCCGATAGAATGGTTGTGTAATATTAGTCTCCTTTCACAAATGTGAAAACTGGGGCAAAACCCATAAACAAGAAAAACAGCAATGAACCAGAATGCTACAATATTGACCTGCCAGGCAAGAGGTGCCCACTGATACCACAGTAGTATAAAGGGGTAAGCAAGTATTTTCTGATTGGATTTGGGGCCAGCTCGATGGGAAGGAATTCATGACAGGTATAGTAAACCTGAGCAATGCCCATGGCTTTGGAGGTCATAGGCCCTGAGAGCAAGTCCACTACTACTACTATTACTACTATTACAGCAGTTTCGCTAAATGTACATGTTGTAAAACTGCTTTCCAAATACTTGTATTGATGCCCATAGATTAGTTCTGTGCTCAAACTTGTCCAAAGAAGCTTCTCTCTATAGTGGGCTTCAGCTAATGCAGAGAACGATGCACTAGTCAAAGTGCTCATAAGAAATGTTGAGTGCTCAGCCCCTGGTGGTAGATTAGCATTTTTCCCTGGTGTGTGTATGTGGGGGGCTTTGGGAGCCCATCCCACGTGAAGGGATGCACTCTTGCCCTGGACACATGGGGGAGGGCCCAGGCCCGGCCCAGGAAGGTGTGGTGGACTTTGCAGAGCCCCCATTGGGGGCCCTGCCCTGCCTGGGGAGTGGAGGGTGGATGGGGTGGGGGGTAGGTCGGGGTGGGGGAGGAGGGATGGGGGTGAGGGGAGAGAGAGGGAGAGGGGATTGACTGTGAAGCAAGCTTGTTCCTAGCTTGAACTAATAAAAAAAATTCCACAAAAAAAAGAAATGTTGAGTGCTCATCTCTAAATTGGACATCTATATTAACCTCCTAAGGCTCATAACATTTCTGAAAAGAGAACAGAAGGAATGTAAGGGCCAGAGGCTTGGAAGGAGTGCTATGAAATATTCTCTTCTGGGCATGACATGGTCATTGCACTCATAAACTCACGGCAGTTATGGATACCTACACAGGAGCTACATCAAGCCAACAAGATTAGTCAACATTCTATCAGGCAGCACTATTTGGACTCAGTAGGTTACAAGAAGGAGGAGGAGGAGGAGGAGGAGGAGGAGGAGGAGGAGGAGGAGAGGAAGAGGAGGAGGAGGAGGAAGAGGAGGAGGAAGAGGAGGAGGAAGAGGAGGAGGAGGAGGAGACATGAATATGAGAAGGAGGCCTGTTGAAGAGTGTCCAGGGTGAGTCACAAAGGGAAGTTCGGTATGTATCATGACACACTGCATACATGTATGAAATTGTCGGAGTAAATAAAAAATATTCTTTAAAATGGCAGAAAAATAAAAACAAGGAAGAGAATATGGTGTCAAGAGAAAGCAAATAGCCAGATGTTAGGTTAAACCCAAGTTTCAATCCGAGACCTAGCCCCAACCCTCATCTGCCACAAAAGCAACATGGGCTGGAGAGAGATGCCCTCCCCCAACCCCGGCCCCACCTTTCAATGCCTGGGACAGGTGGGAGAAGTGGCGCTGTGGTCATAAGAGTGGGAGAGCTGTCCCTGACCCCCACCAGCTGCACCACTCGGGAGAGCAGGCCCTGCACCTACCAGGGCAGCACAACAGAGTCAACCCTGTTAGCAGAGGTGTGAGTGAGCCAGCCCCAAAAATCTTGAGCATGGAACAGCTGCCCACAATTACCCATCTGCCTTATGGCAACATGGGCAGAGGAGAGTTCGCCACCTGCCCATCCATGCCTGAAACAGATTCAAGACCTAGCCCTGTGGTCATAAGAGTGGGAGAGACATCCCTGACTCCCACCAGCTGCAACATTCAGGAGAGCAAGTCTTGCACTTTACTAGGGCAAGACAAGAGACCCAACCCTATTAGCTCAGGTGCGAGTGAGCCAGCTCCAAAATGGGGAGCATAGGAGAGCTGTTTCTATTACCCATCTGTCCTGTGGTGGTATGGACGGGGAGAGCTACCCGCCTCTCTCCCACTACCAAAAATCAATGCCTGGGGCAAGTAGGAGAGCTGGCCCTGTGGTCATAAGAGTAGGAGAGCTATCCCTATCCCCACTAGCTGCAACACTCTGGAGAGCAGGCCCTGCACCCTGCCAGGACAGCACAACAGATCCAACCCCTGAAATTGTAAACATGGGACAGCTGTTCCCATTTCCCATCTGGCAGACCAACTCTAGCAGCCCAAGCCTGGACCCAGAGTTATGACTTGGCCTGCCCCAACATCCACCCCATCAATGGTCTGCTGGAGCATGTGTAGGGACCTGACCTATAGACCCGAAGACAGGGCAGCAGGGGGATGTCCAGGAAGAGTCCTAGTAGGGGCCCAGTATTCAATGTGTAGTGGATTCCAGGGCTCTCAAACCAGACCAGTGACACTCTGCAATGAACACTTGCAAGTAGAGATGTATAGATGAAGGAGTATACAGCATGACTTGTTGGGTTGAACTGCACCCTCCAGGATGAGATTTTTAATTCCTTCCCCTTTTAAATTTTTTCTCACTTTGTTTTCTTCAAATTTTTTTACTTGTATTTTGTTTTATTCAGGGGAGGCATGCAGGGGCAGAGGGCAGATGTGAAGGGACAGAGAATAAATGGGATCAAGCAAGATACACGATGTGAAGACGCATGGAATAAATAAACTTAATTAATAAAAAATCCAATCAAAAGGCAGATATTGAGCCAGGGAGATGGCTGGGAATGCATATGCACTCTTTTTTGTTGGTGGTGTTGTTAAATTTCTGTTAATTTCTAAGCTAATATCTTTTTTATTTAGAAAAATCATTTAACATATCAATCCCCCCTGTTCCCTCTCCCTCCCACCCCCCCACCAACCCCCACCCACCCACTGCTCCAAGGATAGTGAGGTCTTCCATGGGGATCATCAACGTCAGTCACATCATTTGGGGGAGGGCCTAGGCCCTCCTCCTTGTATCTGGGCTGAAATAGTATCCCTCCATAGGGAATGGGCTCCCAAAGTCCATTTGTGCACTAGGGATAAATACTGGATGCCCCTCAACTGAAGAATGGATGGCGAAAATGTGGTACATTTACACAATGGAGTATTACTTGGTGGGAAAAAAAAACAATGAAATCTTGAAATTCGCAGGCAAATGGATGGAACTGGAAGAAACTATCCTGAGTGAGGTAACACAGTCACAAAAAGACAAACATGGTATGTACTCACTCATATATGGGTATTAGACACAGAATAAAGGACTACCAGCCTACAATCCACACCTCCAGAGAAGCTAAGACTCAAGGAGGACCCCAAGAGTTCCCCCGAAGAAGGGAAAAGGGACAAGAACTCCTGAGCAAATTGGGAGCATGGGGAAGAGGGGAGGGAGGGAGGAAAAAGAGAAGGGGAGAAGAGGAAGGGTAGGAGAACAAGAGGGATCTGGAAGACTGAGTCAGGGGAGGAATAGAGGAGAGCAAGGAAAGAGATACCTTCATAGAGGGAGCTAGTATGGGTTTAAAGAGAAATCTGGCACTACGGAAATGTTCAGAGATCCACAAAGGTGACCCCAACTAAGAATCTAGGCAGTAGTGGAGTGGTCTCCTTTGATGCCCTTCCCCTATAATGAGATTGATGACTACCTTAATTGCCATTCTAGAGCCTTCATTCAGAAGCTGATGGAAGCAGAAGCAGGCACCCACAGCTAAGCACTGAGCCATACTCCTGGAATCCAGTTGTGAAGAGAGAGGGATGAGCAAGGGAGTCAAGACCATATTGGAGAAACCTACAGAAACAGCTGACCTGACCTAGTGAGAGCACAGGGACCCCAGTCGTAAAGCTGGGGAACTAGCATTGGGCTGAACCAAGCCCTCTGAATGTGGGTGCCACTTAGGAGGCCAAGACTCTCTATGGGACCTCTTAACAGTGAAACCAGTATTTATCCCTAGTGCATATGCATTCTTAATCATCGAGCCATCTCTCCAGCCCATATATATATATATATATATATATATATATTCAATAATATAAATTAAAATCATATTTCTGGAGACATTAGAAGATTTTTCTTGCATATAGAGTTGAGTGGAAAAGAATTTCTTGGAACTGGAGAGGTAGCTCAACAATTAAGAACACTGGCTGCTCTTCCAGAGGGCCTGAGTTTGATTTCCAGCACCCACTTGGTGCCACACAACTGACTGGAACTCCAGTCCCAGAGGATCTAATGCCCTCTTCTGGTCTCTGTGGGTACTAGGTATGCATGTGGTACACAGACAGACATGCGAGCAAAAAATACCCATCCATATTCAAAAGAGAGGAAGAAATGCTTAAAGGATTCTAATTCTTGTCAATTCAATATAGGACTTGCTGCATTAACAGATACAACTAGACATGATGAGAATAACAAGAGAAGGGATATTAGAAGTCTCAACGAAAGGTGTGGCAACTCTGATATGAGAACAATTGCTACCTCCCCCTCATGTCCCGATTCTTAGACAGTTTTTTTAAGCTGTAATGGCCATTTCTACGTGGGCCAGGCTTTAAAAGCTTAATTTCTTTGATATGTTGCTAAATGGAGATGGTTAATGGAGGGAGTAGAGGGAAAGGAGAAGGCTCTGATTAGGCACAGCACACATAAACTGGATAAGTATGCAATTGTAAATCAGAAATAGCCTTCGTTTCTGGGATATGAGCTAGAAAATGGCCTGTTATAAACCCCTAGTTTAGGCTGACCTCCCTTTTGTCAGATAACAGCAAGATGTCATTAGACTTGATTATCTGGGTGATTAAGAAGCTACTAATTCCTCTATACCCACAAATTGTTTTTTATCAAACTTTAAAGATACTGTGCTATGTTTATGGATTTTTATGATACTAATTTTATGCTGCATGAAATACTATCCCCAGTTACATATCTCATCATTAGCAAATAACACTTAAGAATTGCTATTGGGTGTGGACCACTATGTATGTACATTTTATGCTTTCTGGAGTGACTGATTCAAACCATCAATAATAAAGACAAAAAATCAAAATAAAAACTATAATTTTTAATTCATGATTATTTATTCATGCCAAGCAGGAAAAGAGATGTAAAATATCGCTTGTCTGGAAAGCATTTGAAGAGGACTGTATGTACTTAAGAATTACCTAAGCCTAAATGTGACGGAATAAATACTGTTTTCAAGAACTTGATCTAGAAAAGCTCTGTGAAGGATTTAGACCTAGACCGTGTCGGTGCTTGGATGCCATGCTTTACTGTAAGTTGGTACTCATGGATTCTAGACCAATTATGAAGCAATTAATCATACTCGTCCAGGAGTATATGAGATTTGAGAGGCAAATTCTGTTTGGATATGATTCCATGCTGTCTTCCAACATTTTGTGGAGGGAGTCTTTATTCACCTTGGAAAAAAATAAGCATGACAACACTAATCTTTTGTTTTTATTTAAATTAAAAACAAGCTTCTTTTACACATCAATCTCAGTTCCCTCTCCCTCCCTTCCTCCCCTGCCCCTCCACTGGCCCCCCTATCCCAACCCCTTTCTACTCCCCATGGAGGGTGAGGCCTTCCGTGGGGGATCTTCAAAGTGTCATTATTTGGAGCAGGGCCTAGACCCTCCCCAAGTGCATCACTAATCTTTCTATTACACCGATAAATATTAATCTTGTTTTCAGTATCTCTGTATATGCAAAGCTGTTGCCAGCATATTCCTGAACACTTTTCTTGTCCGCTTTTACCTCTATGATGAACTCTACTAAATTACACTTCCTCCCACCTGGTGTGCACAATGTTCTTTTCTAATGAATTAAATCTTGACAGTACATGTAAAGCACCTGAAACAGGGCCTACTATATAGTAGGTAGTCAATAACTGGCATCAATTTCCATTATTACTGGTAATATGTTTACAAATTTACAAACTAGGAATCATTAGAAGTCCTATTTATGTATATTGAATCATAATCTCTTTGGGTGAGTCATGGAGTAATTTTAGAAGTCCCTAGGGTGATTTTTAATGTAGGAATAGTATTTGGAAAATACAAAATTTAACCAGGACAGAATCCCAGAATTTCTGTTCAATTTGGATAAATCTCATTTATAGGCTTCTTACCTCTGTGGGTACTAAATATATCTGATCCTATACAATTCATGCCTTCTAAAGAATATTTTGAAAGAAAGGGCTCTTTCAGGATCAGAGTTCATGGATGACTTACAGTGACCTATAACTGCAATTCCATAAGGATCTGACACTTTTTTCTGAATTCCAGGGGAACTACAAATCCACCCTCAGACACAGACAAGTTCATATAATGAAAAATAAAATCCTTTTTAAAAATTAAATCATGCTTCTAAGTAATGACACAAAATACTAAGCTAGTGTATTACAGCTTCATTAGAAGCAGCATCAGAAATTTATGACCACAAAAATGAAAAGTAAAAGTCATGGCCAGATGCAGTTTTTAAAACAGTAATATTGTCATAATATTTGTACTATAGTAACAATGACTGTATGAGTCTCTGATTTTTATACAAAAGAGTATTAGGAAACCAGCAGGGTATCAGGAAACTAAGGAGTTCTCTCCTATGGCCTTCCTTCCCCACTCCATCCCTTCGTCTCACCTGCCAACACCCAAAACCATCTCTTCCTGTAAACCCACTGGCAGAGCTGGCCAGGGAATCAGATGAGCTACTTTCACTCTCGTTCCCATCTTCCAACCCAATTCCCCAATATTATCCCCAGCTTGGAAGCAGACAACCTACTATGGCCTCTCTTTCCTCTCTGCACCCACACCCAGGGAACTAAGCCGACCCTCTCCTACAACAATCCTTTCTTACCCCATACCTTTGTCTCACCAACCAATACCCAAGAAACGCTCTCCCTGAAACTCACAGGACACGCTGGCCAGGGAATCAGATACTCCTGGAAGAACTAACTCTCCTCCATCCTTTCGATATTCCTAACAGTTGGAAGCAGGGGCTGTCCCTGACTCATCTGCCTGCTTTGGGGACCCTTTCCTTGTCTAAAATTGCCTTGTCTAGCCTTAATAGGAGAGGAGGCGCCTAGCTTCACTGCAACATGTTATGCCATGGTTGGTTGATAACCATGGGAGGCCTACTAAAGAGAAGACATTTTTCTGAAGAGAAATGGAAGAGGAATGGATGAGGAGAAAGAGAGGAGGTGGAAGGACTGAGAGTAGAAGAGGGAGAGAAACCTCAGTTAGGATGTGGATGGATGGATGGATGGATGGATGGATGGATGGATGGATGGATGGATGGAAATCTTAAGAAGTAAACAGGAAACTCAGAGGCAAGCCTTACCACTTTAATATCAGAAAAAAAATAGACTTCAAACTAAAACTAATCTGAAGAATTAGGGAAGGACACTACATACTCACAAAGGGAAAATCCACCAAGAAAATCTGCAATTCTAAACATCTCTGTACCAAACAAAATGATGCCCAAGTTTATAAAAGAAACACTACTACAGCTAGAATCACATATTGACTCTCACACACCGATAGTGGTCAACTTTGACACCTCATTCTTACCAACAGACAGGTCATCCAGACTAAAACTAAACAGAGAAAGAAATGCCAGAGCTCAATGACATCATAAACTAAATGGACCTAAGAGATATTCTCCCAACATACCACCCAAAGATAACGGGATATACCTTCTTAGCATATCATGGAACATTCTCTAAAATTGACCATATACTCAGTTACAAAGCAAGTCTCAATAGATACAAGAAAACTGAAATTCCACCCTGCATCCTAACCAACACTATCTGATTGGATTTAAGGCCCATTCCATGACATTGAACCCATGTCCAACACTGCAAAGGTGGCTAAGAACCTGATAGGCTAGGGTGAAACCAAATGGTACTGTTCAACTGAAGGAATGTAACAACAAAGTGACTTGTAATGATATTCTGTTATACTCATAGATCAGTGTCTTGCTCAGCCATCATTAGAGAAGCTTCCTCCTGTGTTAGATAGGAATGCAGAGACCCACAGCCGGACAAGGTGTAGAAAGTAAGAGACACTGAACACTTGGCCTAAAATGGGAAAACTCCATCAATCCCCTTCCCCACAGTTCAGGGAACCCCGATGAAGAGGAGGCAGAAAGATTTTAAGAGCAAAAGGGGATGGAGAACATCTAGGAAACAGGTCTTCTAAACACAGGACCAATGCATGTAAGAACTTACAGACCATGGCAGCAAGCACAGAACCTGCACAGGTCTGTACCAAATGGGGTCCCAGGACAGAGAGAAATGGATGGGCACAAGGACCCATCCCTAACTCTAAAGTTATCTCCAAATGATAACTACTCTCCAATGAAAAATTAGTTTTCTCCAACAGAGTATACAAACCACTCTTTTAAGTTCAGGCCCCAGGCCTGAGTGGAGATGGCCAACACAAAAAGAACTCAATGGTATTTTCAGAGGTGTTTTTGTTTTCGTTTTGCCCTCAGAGTGCTTTGTCAGCTTTTCCCCCTTCCCCTTCAGGTCTTTACTTATATATTATGGTTTCCAATTTTATGTTTTCAAGGGCTTTCTATTCAGGCCAATGTGTGTTTCTCTGTGGCTATATTTGCTTATTGAGCTTTTTCTTCAGCTTTTTGTTTTTCTGTTCATCTTTTTTGTCCTTCTCGGGTTTGGTTTTATCTTATTTTATTGTTTTTAGACGCCAGTTTTCTAATGAGAGAGAGAAAGAAAGGATGTGGAATGGGTGGGTGGGAAGGATCTAGGAGGGACCATCAGAATCAGAATATCTTATATGAAAAAATATAATTTCAGGAACAAGAAGAAAAAAAGGAATGTTATCATAAATCCCAGGTTATACAACGTGTTGTAAATATTCAAAATTGTTTTCCTGGACCAAAGAAAATCATCAAAAATCTGCATGCCTGGACCTCTTTTCCTGTTATAGAAGTACCCGTACAAACATGGGTTTCAGTGAGGAAACCTCAGAAATCTATGGGACGTCCTGTAGTAGTTCAGTACTTATCCCTAGCATAGGTGTGGACTTTGGGAGCCCATTCCACATAGAGGAATACTCCCTGAGCCAAGACACACAGGGGTGGGCCTAGGCCCTATCCCAAAGGATACAATAGACTCTGATGACACCCTATGGAAGGCCTCACCATCCAGGGGGAACAGAAAGGATATGCGATAGGTAGGGTTTTAGTTGGGGGGGTGGTAGGGGAGGACAGGAAGGAGAGGGAACTGGGATTCTCATGTAAAACAATCTTGTTTCTAATTCAAATAAAAAATCTGCAAAAAAAAAAAAGAATTACCCGTACAACTACGAACTGAGGTTTCACTAAGCCACTAACACTCAAGACATTCAAAATATTTTCTTCCATTTTGTTTTGCTTTTGAGACAGGGTTGCTATGTAGCCCTAGCTGACCTAGAACTCACTAAGTAGACTAAGACCTAGAACTCACAAAGATCCACCTGGCCCAGGTGCTGGACTAAAGGTGTGTGCCTCCAAGCCTGGTCCTTCCTTCTGTTTTATTCCCTGGGGGGGGGGGACTTGGCTTCTTGGTTAATACAAATAAATTTCTTTCAGTCTTCAGTGATAGGAAGATACTCTGAGGAGGCTAGAACCTTATCTGAAATATAAGTATCTCCAAGACTATTAATAAAGCCTAAGATTAAGAGGACCTTTCCAGATAAGTAACAAACCTCAAAGTCACTTACTAAAATTCAGAATAAAATGCATATTCTATGGCATTCATGTAAAGCTTTCAAAAATGTGCAGGGCATCATGGGTATTTTATTCCTCACACTGTAGCCACATTCACTGACATATGACTGCTTTCTTACTACATCCTCAGCTCTGAAAAGGTACAAGAGGAACATATGAGCACAAGCCTCAAATATTTACTACCTGTATTTTATAGAAAAGGTTTGACACCTTATTTTCTAAACATGGTCAGATGCACCCTCAGAACAGGAAATGGTTTTTATAATCTTGTACTGAAAACAAGTAGATATTCAGAAGCAGTTATTATATTACAAATTTAAATATCCTACTTACAACGTAACTTATTTTTGCAGTTAAAAGCAAAGCTATGGATCTGTAGAGATGGCCCAGCAGATAAAAGCACTTGAACTCTTGCAGACAATCTGGATTAAGTTTCCAGCACCTTTATCAGGCAGCACATAAACCACCTGTAACTTCAATTCCAGAGTTTCTGGTACCTTCTGATGACCTCCTAAGGCACCTGCATGTATGCAGTACACACACGTGCGTGCAGGCACACACACACACTTTTTACAAAGCTACCGTGTCCTAGCATCACTGAATTCCTTAATGTTCCAACTAAAGTTTACTTTTACTTACTAGCTGAGAGAGAAAGGCTAGCTGGCCATGAAGATGCACATTGCAACCTCAGCACTCAATCAAAATGCTAAAGGACAACAACTGGGAGTAAGGCCTACCTGGAGTACATAGCAATGGCCTATCCTATCTCACGCTCCAAAAATGCTACTAACTACTTACTATATAGTTCAAAATCACAGTCTGGGTCTGGCTTATTTTACTCAATATGATGACCTCAACTTCCATCTATTTTCCTGCAAATGACAATTTCTATTTATAGCTGAAAAAATTCCCATTGTGCATATATACTATATCTTCTTTACTCATCCATCTATTAATGGGGGAGGAGGAGTCTGGTTTCTTATCTTGGCTATTTTGAACAACGAAGCAGTAAAATGGATGCGCAAGCAAGACTGTGGGTCATTGACAGAGAGCCCTTCCAGTATATTAATCCAGGAATGGCATCATTGGATTTCATTGTAGTACTATTTGCAGTCTTTTAAGGAACCTTCAGACTGATTTCCATGTCAGCTGCTCCATTTTCCACTCCCATCAACAATATATAAGAGTTCTCTTTTATGTTGCCTCTTACCCTTGGCAACATATGTCATATTTTCTTGGTGATGGCCATTCTAAGGTGAGACGGAGCCTCAATGTAGTTTCCAGTTGCATTTCCTTGATAGCTTAGGGTGCTGAACTAATGTATTTCAATAGAAAATTATCCATTGATCATTTGAAAAGTACATTTGGTATTAATCCCATCTGCTAGTTGGCAATGTTCTCCTATTCTGTAGATGTCTTTTCATTCTACTATTTGTTTCCTTTTCTGCCCAGCTCATTAATGTCATGAACTGTCATTAATGTCATTAATCTGTCCACTGTTGGCATTATTTCCTGAGCTATTTATGGACCTTTTCTAAAGTCATTGTATGTATCTTGAATTGTTCCACATTCCCTTCTATCAATTTCTGCTTTAGGTCCTTTAAACCTAAAGCCTTTAAACCATGTGCATTATTTTTTTTTGCATGGTAAATATGGATCTAGTTTCTTCCCTCCACAGGTGGACAGTTTTCCTAGCACAATTCATTCAAAGGCTTTTTTTCTTTTTTAAACATTTATTTATCATGTATACAGTGCAGGCCAGAAGAGGGCACCAGATCCTATTACAGATGGTTGTGAGCCACCATGTGGTTGCTGGGACTTGAACTCAGGACCTCTGAAGAACAGTCAGTGCTCTTAACCTCTGAGCCATCTCTCAGAGGCTTTTTTTAAACCCAGTCTGTTTTGCACCTTTGTCAAAATGTGGCTGTAGCTGAATGTGTTCATTTTGGAATTTTCTGTTAGTCTGTGTTTGTGCCCGTAGCATGCTGATACTCTGGCTGTATAGGGTAATGAAATCAGATACTGTGATTATTTACAGGAATGCTGTTTTGGTTTGCTTTGCCTATTCAGGGTATTTTGTTCTTACATATTAAAATTTAAGATTTTTGAAAAACATGTCTGTAAAGGATGTCATTGGGATTTTGTTGACTATGTTAATCATTTTTGGGGATGCAGCCACTTCCATACTAATCCTGTCAATCCACGAGCATGTCTTTTCATCCCCTAAGGTCAATTTTTTTCTTTCTGATATTTTCACTATAGAATCCACCTTTATTAGGTGGATTCTTAGGTAAGTTACTGTGAATGGTTGTTATTTTTTTCTGATTTCTTTCATGGCAAGTATATTTGTAGTACATTAAAAAAAAAAAAAGATAAGACTTGAATACTGACTTTCTATCTACCACTTTGCTAAGAGTGTCCATCAGATCTAAGATTTTTCCAGTGAAGTCTTTAGAACCTTTTGAATCAGGTTATCAGCAAAGATAATTTGACTTCTTCCTTTCCTACTTGTATCCCTTTTCCTTCTCATCTTATTACTCTATATTGGGTAAAAAACAAATGGATCGAGTGGGAACCCTTCTCTCATTCTGGATTTTAAATGAAATGTTTTTCTTTTCCTATTGAGCATATTGCTGGCTATAATTTTGTCAAGTCTTTCCTATGTCAAGGTATATCCTTAAACCATACAGTCCTTAAAACATGAGTGCAATTATTAAGAAACAGAAAGCTCTTAAACACATTTCACACCAATGATTTCAAGGAAAAATCAGTTATTTTCTCAAAGTTACAAAGCACTTTAATAAATATTTTTTTCTTTAGAAATATTTTGTGTCAGGTTATAGGTGTTCAACAGTCAATGCACAAAGCACATTCCCACAATTGATTGCACTGCTCATCTTTTGCAAATAACAATTACACAAAGGGGACATCAAAATGTATATTTTTGCCAGTTCTAAGATAGGCTCATCATTAATTAATCTTTCTAAAAAGTATATTCTTTCTCTACTCTGAAAATTCTGTTTTGCATAGATATAATCATCAAAACATTGAGCAATAGATAGCATCAGGCATGTTTTCCTCCCACAGCTTACTCCAAGTGCAAAATAATCCAACAATGTTTCCATATTAGCAGATGACATTTGACAATATAGTCCATGACAAAAATTAAGAACTGAAAGACTAACTTAGTTTTCTAAGTTCTGCTAAATAAGTAACAATATACACAATGATATAGTCATTTGTGAAAACTATTGTTTATTTAGAAAAAATGGTTACACTGGTAGAATTCAGTAGATAAAAAATTCTCTAAAAATGTCACTGTGAAACTTTTCCAGATTAAGTTTAGCAATACAAAGCTCCGGTAGCTGTAAAATTAAAACACAATTAATCTTTTATCCCCCTCTTCCCCCCCAATATTTCCTAATTACAAGAAAAATGGCAAATGACAAGTGAGCGCTGGTATATTTTTCTTTGTAGAACAGGTTTTAATGTTGTACACATACTATATAAAACGATTCTTAGGCATTGCATAAGACAGTGTTCCACTTTATTTTTAGTGACTAATATTAAAAAAAACCAGGCCAAATAAATTAAAACTGAGTTCTAAAATGAGGTAAATTCAAAATCATTCAGTAACTGCTTATTTTCAGTTCCAAACATTAAAAAGGAAGCATTTCAAATGGGGGAAAGGACCGAAACCCAGGCAATATTTAATCAAAAGTGAAATTCTGTACACATGTAACCTTATTTGCTTATTGGGAAGTATATGCAGCACATTGTGCTAAAATAATGGAATAATTAACACTTCCAGCCATTACTGAAAATAAACATGTAGAAATTAAGCAACAAGTTAAAGTACAATAACATATAATACAACAATTTTAGGTTTTCTGCATGGAGCAATAATAAAGCAGATAACTGAAAATGGGCCCACTTCATTCACAATTCTCAGAAATCTACTCAGGAAAATAAAATTCTGGTCACAGCTGCATGAATTCATTTCATTCTTTCCACCTGAAAAAAGACAAATTAGTTATATTGATAGACAAGGAGTCTAAGGAAAATATAAGGAGGAAGGCTACAGCAGGGAAAGACGAGACCAGAAATGGAGGGCCAGAAAGTGATCGAGGGGAAGGAAAAGACAGAGGAAAAAACCATTCAGGAAGAAACCTCAGTGAATTCTGTTAATAACAAAGGCCTGGATGATGGAGTTCCCAGAAGACGATGAAATATTTCTGTGTCTTTATCCATTCTTAGAAACCATTAAGACACTATGAATTTTAAGAAACACTGGACATTTTGTATGTGAGAGGATGGAAGGTTTGTGGGACAGAGAGAAAAAGATTAAAGACTAACAGGTACAACACTCTATAGGTGCAAGGAATAATGTATCAAAAATAAACAGAACAAGTAGCAAAGGAAAGGAACCTATTTTACATAATTAGCCAAAAGAAATAGAAAAATGACATCGACTTTTTTCACAAGGACACAATTTTAATAGTGAATTATATTAAGATGCAATGTCTGCTAAATTATAAAAATTGCTTTAAAAATATATTGACTCAATTATACTCATTTCCTTTCCTTTATGTAGACATTTTTTTCAAATACTGCATAATGAAATAAACTCAAAACATGATCATTACTGATCATTACATGTTCTCAAATTTTAAATTAATGCTTAATGCATTAAACTTTATTAATGAAAATACTACATTCAAACAGTTCCTAAAAATCATAGCTAGAAGGGGACTTAGAAAATAATCACACTTGTATGAAATGCTGACAAATAATTTCTACATCCTTTTTTACACAGCATTCTGTGCATGCCATGTGTAATCTGGACATCATCAATTAGAGTTTTGGATACACTGATGTTCAACTTACAATTTTAATACTTAAAAAAATAATTGTTCCTGTCCATCAATTCATAAATGGGTAAACAAAACATAGCACACATTCATTCTATGGAATATTTAACCATAAAAAGGAATGGATTATTGACACATGCTACACCATGGATAACTCTAGATAACATAACTGCAGTTGAAAGAACCCTGGCCCCAAAGGACATGATATTGCACGATTCCATTTATATGAAATGTCCCAAACCAGGCAAATTCATAGACAGAAAATGGGTCAGTAGCTTCCAGCGGCTAGAGAAAAGGAGAGTTAAAAGTGACTGCTAACCCGCATGTTTTTCTTTCTTTTTTTTTTTTGTTTTTTTTTTTTTTTTGGGGGGGGGCAGGTCAGAAAAATGTTCCGAGATTAGACTATGGTGATGACTGCATCACACAGTAAATATACTAGAGACCACTGAATTGTCCACTTTCAAATGGTGATTGCATCTCAAGTATTTTAGAGTGAAAGTGAATAATGTCCCAATTAAATTCATTATGATATTCACATAACCATACTTTTGAGAATAAGAAATGGGTCCTTGATCATGATGATGTCTATGTAATATTCCAATAAAAAAAAAGAACATCATGGTATCCACATGACCATAATCAGAGTAAGAAATGGGGTCTCAATCATGATGATGTCACATTATGAGAATTCCTTAAGGACAAGGAACTTTTGATGACATACTTAAGGGTACATTAAAGGATAAAAATGTTGTTGAAGCATATAAAGATCTTTCCCAGCAACTGGAATTAAAATTAAAATTTTACAAGAAGCCAAAACCCTCCAAACAACATAATCATCCCAATGTTTTCACACTTAAAGAGTTCACACACAAAGGCAACCTATCTACATCTTTAAGGAATTGGTTCCAGGAGGCAATTTCCTCTCCTTTCTGAGAAAGAAGGGTGAACTAAAAGTCAGCTAGTGAATTTTTCATTAGACGTTGCTTCTGGATGGCATATCTCAAGTAAAAATGGTATGCACAGGGACCTTGCTCCAAGAAATTGCCTGCAGGTGAAAATAATGTTCTGAAAATCAGTGACTTTGGAATGTCTTGTCAAAAGGATGGTGGTGTGTTTGCATCTTCTGACTTAAAGCAGATTCCCATAAAATGGACAGCACCAGAAGCTCTTAATTATGGGAGATATTATTCTGAGAGTGACTCATGGAGCTTTGGCATCCTCCTCTG
Organism: Cricetulus griseus; assembly: GCF_003668045.3. NCBI lineage: Eukaryota > Metazoa > Chordata > Mammalia > Rodentia > Cricetidae > Cricetulus > Cricetulus griseus. The sequence continues at coordinate 26,178,797 of NC_048604.1, read as the reverse complement.
GGAGACGTTCAGCTTAGGGGTCTGTCCACACCCTGGAATGACAAATCAGCAAGTACAAGAGCAAGTGGCAAGAAGTTACTGGATGTTAGTCACAACATCTCAACAGTGTCCACAGAGTCTTATTCAATAGTGCTGCAGGTTGGAAATTACAACTTGAAATCCACTCCCAAGCTCAATGAACGTCAGGAAAAGCGTTTGAAAGGACGAGAGAAGGACCACCAACGGGTGAGATGCCAGCCTGTGGTATACAGGATTCCAGGCCAGCCTGAGCTGATTTTGAGTCCCTGTCTCAAAAAGGCACAGTGATAAAGCAGTACCACACTCAGACTCCAGGGTTCTGGCCTCGATAGTTACAATTTTATTCTCATTAACACTTAGCTTATGCCAATCTTTTTTTTTTTTTGGGGGGGGGGTTCGAGACAGGGTTTCTCTGTGTAGCTTTGGAGCCTATCCTAGCACTCGCTCTATATACCAAGCTGGCCTTGAACTCACAGAGATCCGCCTGCCTCTGCCTCCGAGTGCTGGGATTAAAGGCGTGCGCCACCAACGCCCGGCAGCTTATGCCAATCTTATGCAACATTCTTCTCAGTTTATTTTTAAGCAATGCTATATTAAAAATAAATGTCACATTTTAATAATTATAAAGAAGCAAGATAGGCTTACTGAAAGCTATTTTTTCACAGTTATTTTATTGATATTTCTCAGAATCATTTTCTCCTGCAGGCTCAGTTCAATCCACTGCCCTCCATCACACATATATACTCTTTTGGAGCTATAAACCCTACTTAACACCACATAGAACAAAAACAAACTGTGGCCTTCCATTCTGCTGACAGCAGAATACATGCATAAACACCATTTTATATCGGTAATTATCTCAATGTCCTCAATTCATTTTAGCTTACCCAGTAGTACACATTGTAGGGGGAAATCCTGTTTGGAGGTACTGCTGACCATGCCTGCATGGGGTGGCCACAGATACCGCCGACCACGCCAGCTTAGGACTGGCCACAGGTGCTGCTTGGGCGTTGTCAGAGTGACATAGCAAGGGTTTAAGTAGCAGAGAGACTCTCTTTTCTCTCCCTCCTGACTGAGCAGACATCTGCAGGTCACTCCGGCTCCAGTGTAAACCTGGTCACTGGCCCTTGTGTGATTAGTATCCCTTTAATAAACTACCTGTTGTCAATCTAATTCTGACTCCATTGCATTCGACTTTAACACAGGTTTCATGAAATTGACTTTTTGATAATGAAAACATTAGAGAAACTACAAAATACAAGCCTGCCCAAATAATAGCTAACTCACAGTTAAGTGTCTACCTAAAAGGAGGTACCGCCATAGCAATGTGTTCCTGTATTTACTATCACTTGAAGTTATCAGGATTTGCCCCTTCAATCCCTCTCCCTGTCCAAAGCTGAATCACATATAAGGATGGAGTTGACATTCAAAATATCAAAGGAGCATTCACAAAGAAAAAGTTATGAGGAAAAAAGACAGTGACAGGGATCCTAATCTAGCATTACACCTGCAGGTGCCCTTAGGAACTTTTGTAGCAAACACAGATCCTGGAATGTTCTGTGTAGGCACACGCCTTTAATCCCAGCACTCGGGAGGCAGAGGCAGGAGGATCTCTGTGAGTTCGAGACCGGCCTGGTCTACAAGAGCTAGTTCCAGGACAGCCTCCAAAGCCACAGGGAAACCCTGTCTCAAAAAACCAAAAAAAAAAAAAAAAAAAAAGTAACACCAAGTTAAATTTGAGAATCCTTTCAACTGAAACCTAATTGTACACAGGGTTGTGTGTCAGAATAAAAAAATGTGCAAAAAAGATAGTCACACACACATGGGCAAATGTGACAGGAGAACCCTTTATAAGCCCTTATCCCTTTAAATGCCAACCCCGTTAAAACACACAAAAAAATAGCACCTTATTGAGTGTGTGTCTATCTGAAGAGGACAAGAAAGGAAGTACAAAATTCTTTCTGACTTCACCTATTTAGTACTTAAGAGTATTGGTTCACAGAACACACAACTAGTACTTTCAAACTGTATAAATGCCAATTAAGGGAAAATTAGTTGTGTTTATCACTTCAATCTCCTTAACAAGAGCTTTGTACATATTAAGTGATTGTTGTATATAAAGCCAAATAAAAACAAAAGTTAAATTTGTTCTCAAGAAATATCCTTAAGGATATAAAACAATTGCTAGTCAGTTTGCTTTCACATCTATCAAACAGTATAAGTGAGCTTGTTTGCTAATAGAAAAAATATTTTTTCTTCCAGTATTGCTCTTCACCAATGTTTTCATTGATTAAATCATTCCACATGTGGTTAATACTTCTGTACACAGATTTCTATGTACAGCTAACAGACTGCATAAACATCACAGGCAAGAAGGAAAAATAATTGGTTATCTGATTTTAAAATTGGGTAAAATCACAATCTAATTAATCTAAAATTAATTGTCTACAGGGGCTAAGGATACAATGAAAACAATGTGAACCATGTAGGAATTGCTAGAGTAAACAGCCTGCCTTTCCCTCCCCAGAACCACCCTCCCCACAAAAGCCTTGTTCTAGGAGGAAAGTAGGTAGATCCAAGTTTGATTGCTGCCATGCAGAAATCAGTACACAATGTCAAATGTTTCAACTCATCAAAGACTGAAATTCTGACTGGAGGAGAATTTTTCTGAATTGTTAAATGATGTTAAATCTAGTGTTTTACCAGAATGGCATATGCACATAATCCCAGCACTAACCGAGGCTGAACTAGGTTATTGCCATTGAATTTGACAGCAGCCTGGGCAACACAGTGAGTTCCAGACCAGCTTGGAATGCAGAGTAAGAGCCTATGTCAAGCTATGCAACAAATAAATATAACAATGTTTTTGAGATGTAAACCTTGTGTGAGACTAAGAATTCACCTAAGAAGCCAAATTTTGTTTCAGGACTGGAAATTTACTGTATCAGACTTGGAGGAAAAAGACTCAAGTTACATATATGAGACTAGAATTAAGAAATAAATTTGGCTTTACTGGAATGGAAGGTTAAAAATACAGTGGACTTTAAGTATGGATAGAAAAGGATATGAGTTGTGGGCCACATATACCAGGTAATAATTGAGAAGTCAAAAGATGGTTGATAGACAATGATTCAATGGGCAGTTTTTCATTTATTTGTTTCCCCCCACTTTGGTGTTGGGGACTGAACCTAGGACCTTGCACATGCTAGAGAAACAGTCTACCACTGAGCTACATCCTGAGCTTCAGGCAAGGTATTTTAAAGATTAAAGTAAAACAAAATGTTAAGGCAAAAGCAACTAGTGATATTCAAGAGACTAAATCAAGGAGAGGTGGAATTTGGAGAAAGATTTTGCAGGTAAACAACACCGAAGAGTTTTAGAGCTAAAAGTAAGGGGCAGGACAAGAGACTTTGAAAAGAACGTAATCCAAATCACATTTATATAAAGTATTCTCTTGATCCTAATGTGATCATTGTAATATGTCTGCACTAATGGCGACAGGTACAACAAATCAAAGTAATTTCTCCTATGACCCCCCTGAAGTAACTGTTCTAAATACCACCAAGAAAATCTTAAAAACAGTGATAGGATAAAATCATAGCAATGTGATATGTCAGCAGCTCTACATTCTGTAGATTAGAAAACAAGTTAAGAGAGAAGCAAGAAAAGCAGATTTAGATGCACCCTGCAGAAAGACAACAGTACCAAAGGAAATGATGAGATTTCTGATCGAAAAGAAAGAAAAACAGAATAGCTTGCTCAACCACAGAATGAAATCAAACACAGAGGAAGCCAGAAAAACCAGAAGAAAATCAATCACAGCCTCCCAAGAGTAAGAGTCTGCCTCAGAAGAAAGTATGTGTGACATAATTGTCAACAAACTAAATATATCTACACACAGTTATCAGGGTCAAGAAGATTTACTATAAGACTACCAGCCAAATATTTAGTCCTGTCCAATCCTACAACCCCCACCTTTTGTTCCCAAGAGATATTTCATGGCCAGTGTAAGAATAACTCGATGAAATCTGTATCAAAACCTTCATGTCTAAAAAGACAAACTTAGGTTCTGAGAGAAAACAGATATATAAAATCACAGTGAAGTTTTATCAGTGACTATGTTTGATTCATTCCTAATGAAAATTTGACAGGAAGGCTTTTTGTTTCTTTAACGGGGAAGTGGAATGTTCAATAAAAATTTCAAATTAAAAGAAAGGTTATGATTAGAATAAAAACAATATATAGTATGTATAATATATGGTAGGTAGATAATATTATATACAATGTAATATATATTACAGTTCCCCAGGCAAGACAGTAGGAAGGATGCCTAGAAGGCTTAGTAATACTATTTCTTTTACAATCTTCCTAATCAAAAAGCAAAAAAAGTCTATTAGTCAGGTGGAATTGTGTAGTACACCTTTAATCCCAGCACTCAAGAGGCAGAGGCAGGTGAATTTCTGTGATTTCAAGGCCAGCCTGATGTACATAGCAAGTTCATGGTCAGCCAGGGCCTCGAGGAATAAGGGGAAAAACTATTAAATGCTAAATGTTCTCCATACCACTGCTTATCCTGCTCTACTATTCAGATAAAAAGCAGGGAGAAACAGAACAGAAAAAGCACACCCTTCCTTAGGTCACTTATCTGACAACCTCAAATTCTGCATTGCACCTAAAATAAATATGACAAAGCCCACATCCTAAACCAAACCCTTATACTAAACTGGCCCTCCAGACATTTCTCAACCTTAACCAACCCCTAAGTAGGGTTTGTTATATATCTGGCTCCATAAATGATTAAAAGCAGCTCAGATTAGAGATAAGGCATAAATAGTGGGTATGTGTGTAATATTATTAAGAAGTGACCATTACAATGGAAGCAAAAAAATGAGCTATAAGAAGTAAAGTCAACTTCAACTATGTCTACCTGGAACCATTAATGGAGGAGACAAATCATCCTACATCAATAATCCTAAAACATCCAACAGTAACTATTCAGATACTGACTTTAAGTCCTCAACAAAAAAGAGGCTATATTAGAATATGAACTGTCCATCCATTATGGTGGTCATGTAATTTTTATTCATCATACCAAACAAATGCATCACCTTGAAAACAAATTTACCTATTTAAAAAAGTACAGAACTTAATTGCTGGCTTTGCAAAACGTGAGCAGTGGCAGAATGAAAGGCACAAAACTTAAAGGCCCAAAGAACAGAAAACACTAAAGTCTGTCTTTATGTGTCAATTCCATTTTTAATGTCTCTGTGACCTGCTTCAATCTTTCAGAGTTTTAATTTCTTCACCTGTAAAGTACAAATACCACCATCACTTATTGGGCTACTGGTGCTTTAAAAACATAATTAATTATCCAGAAGATGGGACTAGGTGGCAAAGAGAAAGCCAGATGTTCTCAGATACATTTTGATTTTTTTTTTTTGAGTGTGATCAATCAGCAGGCATAAAGTGAAAACAAGCTTAAAGTGAAAGGTTTAAAATAACTGCAAATTTTATATCCATACACAAGAAGACTCTGTCATTATATTCAGGTAAAAATTCAAGTAACTGTATCCTTCAAAAAGGATGCAGTTTTTAAAACCCTTTTCAGACCTCGTCTAGGTGTATCTCTAAATGAAAAGGAGGGGAAAGTATACTCACCTTGGTTGAAAGTGTTCATTATCTGTGCTTGTCAGAGGACTTATGAGTAGATGACAAATTAAGGGAAAACAACTTTGGGGCAGGGAAGAATAGTGTCCTACCTTTTGGTGTAAGCCCTTAGTCTTCCAAGCCTAATTAGCTCTGATCAGCCTAGTAATCTCCACTTCTAGGAGCTCTGCTTATGCGTCACATCATTCTGCCCTTCTGGTTACCATGCTTCCCAGCCCAAGGATTCACTGTCCCTCTTTTTGTCTCGTGGTAACAATACAAAGGGATAACAACAAAAATACACAGAGCCTATAAAACGTGTCATAAACCATCTCAGTTCACTACAGAATTATTTTTTAAAAAATCAAGATCAAATCTCTTTTTTCAGATCAAACACTGAAGGTCAACTATAAATATCACCTTGAAACTAATAAGCTTCTGTGTATTTAGACCACATATATAAAAGGTTTAATTCTAAGTATGAACAGTATCAATCTTCTATTACAGTGAGTGAAATATAAAGATGAAAAGGATATTGTTTCTTCTCTTCCTTTCCTCCTGAACTATCCCGTTTCTCTTTCTTTTCTATCTTTTCTTTATCATGCCTGGATTCCTATAAGGAATGATTAAATTAGTTGGGGAAGGAAAAAAACCAAATATGTTTCTTAAAAATAGCTTGAAATTCCCTTTTATCATCCACCAGCCATATTTTTCTTCAAAAGCTTGCTTAATGACACCAAAACCACATGCAACAAAAGAAAAAAGTAGGAATACTGAACTCCTCCAAAAGTAACAACATTAATACAGCTTATAGAACAGGAAATGATATTTGCAAAAGATGCATTACAGTCAAGTATCCAGAATATTGAAAGAACTCTTAAAAGTGAATGCCATAAAAGACAACTCATTTTGAAAACAGTGAAAGAACAGGAAGAGATTTCTCCAAAGAAGATATATAGATACATGGAAAGACAGACATTTGGTATCATTAATCACCAAGGAAATACAAATCAAAACCACAATGAATTATCACTCACATCCACTAGGATGGCTATGATTAAACTAAAAATAAAAAGTAACCAGTGTTGACAAGGATGTACCGAATTCGCACCGTGATATATTGCTAGTGGAAATGCCAACTATGCAGCCATTGTGGAAAAGTCTGGCAGCAATTCAGAAAAGCTAAACAAAATTATCTAATAACCTAGAAATTCTATACCTAGGGGTGGGTGGTGGGTGGGTGTGCGTGTGTGCGTGCGTGTGTCCAAGAAAACTGAAGATAGACAAATAAATTATTTCATACCAGAGTACACAAATGGTCACAACAACATAATTCATAATAGCCAGAAAGTGGAAACACTCTAAAAATTCAACAACTGGCTGGGTGTGGTGGCTTACACCTATAATCTTAGCACTAGGGAGGCTGGCTGGGGCAAGAGAACTACAAGTTTAAAGCTAGACTGAGGTATTAAGGAAGCTCCAAACCACCTTGGGATACAAAGGAAGGACCTATCTCAGAGCCAAACAAAAACCCACTAACTAACAAGTGTGGTATATTCACATGATGGAATATTATTTAGTCATAAGGAGAGATTAAGTAATGACAGATACTACAATATGGAAAAACTTCAAAATCATTCTTAAAAGTCAGACACAAAAGGCTATATTATTTTAAATTCTACTTACATGAAACATTAAAAATAGGTAAATCCACAGAGACAGAAAGCAGATAAGCAGTTGCCAAGGACTGGGGAAGGCAAGGTGGGGGGTGAACGTATCATGAGCCTATAGTTCCCCATTTGGGATAATTAAATTGTTTTATAACCAGACAAACAATATTGCAAATATGCATACCACTTAATTCAGTGGTTTTCAATCTTCCTAATGCTAAGACCCTTTTAATACAGTTCTTCATGTTGTGATTCTAACCATAACATGATTTTTCTTGCTACTTCACAACTGTAATTTTACTACTATTATAAATCATGATGTAAACATTTTTTGGAGATAGAGCCTTGCCAAAGGGGCTGAGACCCACAGGTTGGGAACTGATAACGTTTATTATTCTATGTGAACCTTATCTCAATTGAAAAACACTGAAATGGAACGGCCTTATCTTTGGAAGCCTACAGAATTAAATTATCTACCATTTACTTTTTTAAAATTGCTTCTATAAACCACAAATACACTATACATTTTTAAACATTTACAGTAATGCTCTGTAAACAGTTTACAACTTAATAGTGGCTTGCCAATTATTTTAAAGAGCATGTTTGAGATTTGGGTATCAATGAGCATATAACAGAATACACTTTATACATATATAGATATATCTCAAATCTAAAGAGGAAACTAAAAGAACTTTGTGTAGAAGAAAAAGCAAACATTAAGAACTGAAGTGGTGTGAGTAAAATGGAGAGAAAAAGAACTGCAGAAGCATAGTAATTCTAACTTCACCGTAATTTAGGACTGATCTAGCTCAAATTTCCCAACCAGAGTACCTGCCCGCTCCCAAGCCTCCTGTTCCCATTCCAAAGTAATTAAGCAATTATTATCTGGCAGAAATATACATACACCTAAGCACTTCATTTACAAAGAGTGAGTATTTTCCTCGAAAGGCCCTAACCTGTAGGCAAAGAACCACGTTCAATAAATGGCTGCTATGACAGGGAGAGAATCAGTAAGGACAAGGCCTCCGAGAGGGTATCCAATCTCAAGTGGCCAGCCCGAAACATTTGCATATGAGCAGCACTTAAAGGACTCAGTAGATTGTATTTATAGATAGATCTATAGGTGTGACAATAATAATGAAAGAAGAAGCCAGGCAGTTTAGAGGGAGTTTGGGAAAGACACTGGGAGACAATAGTGTGGAGTGGAAATAATGTAAATAGAGTATTCATATATAACAGTCTCGAAAAATAAGAAAATACATGTTTTCCAAAAACTAAACGGTTCCTTCGTGTTCCTAATTTACCTTTTTGCCACCAGAGGAGATTTTATCCATCTTCTCAGATTTAAACGAATCACTACTGCCTTTTTCTTTGCCTGAAGATTTTGATTTATTTTTCTCTTTGTCTTTCTCATTTGGATATTGAGACTCACATGGACTCTCACTTTTGTGTTTTGAAACCCCCACTAAAATTACAAAAGAGAATAATGAAAGGCTTTTCCAATGCACTCTGATGATTACTTCCAAGGGATTAGTAAATCTACCTACTTGTTCCATTTTCCTCTTTCCGCCTCTTTGTTATGTCCGGTGGCCCTTCGCGGTCATTGTTTGAGTGATCCTAGAACCAAGAATTGTGAACTACATTGATCAAGGGTTATGGTTTTTGTTTTGTTTTGAAGTATTACTTTTATACAAGAAAGACACCACTAACTAGCATTGGAGGAAATTTGTAGTACTAAATATTTGGTAAAATGGCATGAAAGAGATTGCTAAGCTGAAGTTCCTTATTAGTGTACAAATGCAAACACACTTAAGGGTAAATATACCAGTTAAAATTTGAAACAGACTTCTATGGAATAAAGCAGTATTTTCTAGAAGCAGAAAACACATGTACATGTACATGAAAAAGGCTTTCCAAGCTAATTTTTAAAAATTACAAACCCTTTTCCGCTCTTTCCTGTCCTTTTCATCTTTTTTCTCTCTTTCTCTGGATCTTTCCCTTGACTTGTCCAAATCTTTCTTGTCCATTTCTCTCTCCTTACTCTTGGACAGTGGTGGAGTATGATTAATGTAGAGCTGTTAAAATTAAGGCAATATTACTAAAGATTATTAGTTTTCCAGTATTGGCAGCCTCTGGTATTTTTGTTTATTAAATGAAAGATAATAGGTAACTGTATATAGTCAAAACTAGTTATCTGCTTATTTTATGAGAGCTACAATAAAAGAATGTGACACATATACAAAAGCTTTAATCCTGGGCCCTACAAAGATTCCCAATATTGCCTCAACTGACATTTCACAGTAAATTCACAAGCCAGCATTCTCCTTGTCCCTCTAGTATACAAGAGTTCATATGCGAAAAACAGCAACTGGATTTTTTTTCTCCTGTAAAAAAGACAAAACACAAATCCCTATGCAGTCACGGGTATCTGAAGGTCTAATCATCAAATAATAAGGAGTCAATAACAAAAGGCAAAAGGGTACAAATAAAACCTAGTCATGATTTTACAAGTAGTCCATTCTGCCTAGGTATAAACCAGGCAGTGATTATCTCAAAATATTTTATACCTATAAAGATGAATGCATATTCTCTCCTTCTGAAAGCACTGCAGCTCTATCAAATAATCACAACTGTGAATTCTATCCTACTGGTTCTCAATAGCTCCAGAAACCATCAGGTAAGCTGGGGGTGACTAAACTACTTGAAAGACTGAAAAATAACAGAAAAAATATTCTCTATGAAAAGGTCTATCGGTAATAAAATAGCCAAACATCAAGATTATTCTAAATGAGAGAAAAATCCAACTTATGGGAGTTGGAAATATAGAAAGCAACTATAAAAGAAAATGTTTAGGAAGTAGGAAATAATCAATTCCCTAGCTTTATGACATTTATAACTGGGACAAGTCTATGTTGCATTTGGATATATTCAAAGAATAATAAATAGAACTCATAATGTAACTACACAATTCTAGATATACCCTACAAATAAACAAAATAACTACACAATTCTAGATATACCCTACAAATAAACAGAATAGTGACTTGGAAGGTAAATATTTTACAGTAAGGAATACTTTCATAATCAAAGAAATGCAAGAAAAAGGACTATCAATTTAAAGTTTAAATACTTATTCTTTCAATACCACCAAACATTTTCAATTCTGTTGCCTGAGAAATATTATCAAAGCAACATAGAGTGGACTCTTAAAAAAAATTATGGTTAAAAGTTGAGGAATGACTGAAACAGTCAAAGTGTTCATCAATAGTAAAATTAAGCGAATAATCTATAGTCATAAAAGTCCCTATCTAAAGAATAGCATTGCTAAATAAGCCTTCAATGACACTTAAAATTCTAATTGCGAAATTTATTCTCATCTTCTTTTCCCACATCTTAATATTATTTATGAACTAGATAAGATAAACTCAATAATAATATATTATTGAAACACTCAACAATTTCCTTTAAGAAAGTACTGCTTCATTTCTCACACTCCAAGAGTAGCTTCATCCCCCAAATGACATTTTTATCCAGGCCTACTTGACTTCTGTAGAGTTGAGAAACTTCTCTAGGATTTCTGGCATTAATAATCCAATATTTCATTCTTGACATAAAATGACAAATAGTTCAACTTTCTGCATATATACAATCAGAAATCCTAGGTTAAGAAATACATCCACTCATTTCCTCCTCTGCCTTTCTACTAAGTGTGACCATAACACCTTTTTGACAAAGCAGTTTCTCATCCCCTACTGAGTGGGATTCATACTCCTTTGTCTAGGCATCTTCACAAGTATACCCTACCATACAGAAGGCTAATGCTCTGTGGCTATCAGTAGCCCCTAACTTTTGTCCCTATGAATAACTACCTTTATCTTAAAATCATTGGTTTTTCAAAGATAGATCGAGAGCTATCAGCACCTACACTATCTCTCAGCTCCGCAATTCACTTTCTAGTGGACTCTTTTTATTTTATTTACTTGCCATTTCTGTAATGGGTTTTCTAAGTTACTTATTTCTGCACATAATCACTTCTGGCACAGAAGAAGAACTGAGTGCCTTTTCCACTTTTATTCAATTCTTTGAGACTAGTACATACAATGAGTGTTTAATATTTATTTGCCAAATAAAGTTAATGATGTGTGAGGAAAATCTGTATGTAACATTATAGGATTTTGTTCCTAGTTTGATTTCATTTCCTTAGACTGAGACCATAAAGATCCAATAAAGGAATCTAGCCAACTTTCAAAATCAAGGCCTGGTTCGATTGGAAGCATGCTTTTAGCAATCTTATCTTCATATGTAGCTGCTAGTTTTGCTATACCAAAATACAACTGATCAAAAGTAGAAACGTGAGGTTGAAATGGGAGTACAAAGTGAGTTGACAAAATACAGGGATTCTATTTTAGAATAGTCATCTTTTAATCTCACTACAATATTAAATTCATGTATTACTTTATTATGGATTGGAAAATAAAAATACCCAATAATTATTAAAGAAAATTCTGGGGGCAAAGAATAACTTAAAAAATACCAAAATAAAATTAAGGAAACAATTTTATATGTACAAGTAACAAGGTAACATGAAAGACAGACACATATCTTACATCAAAAATTCTAGGAAGTAAAAGCTGCCCCAGAAACAGTGAGGCTATATAGACTGCTCAAAGTCCAGGAAAAAAAATTATCCTAAGCCATGCTTTTAGATTTTCTATACATTTAAAATTATAAGAACAGTTACTATAAAAAAACACTACTTTGGATTGCTTACCAAAGGCTTTAAGAGTTCACTTAAAGTATTTATTGAGTGGCTAAACCCTACTGTAAGATCCCATACTAAGCTAAAGATCTGAAAAATGAAACAAGTCTCATAATTTTTAATTGCATATTATATGTCATTTTCAAATTTTCCTGGTTCCATGTGGAATAATATACTGAATTTCAAATGCCCACAAAAATCTTCTTGTACCAAAATTTTGAAAAACTGACTTCAATTGCCACATTTAAAAAAATAATATACGCTCACTAAAGAAGCTAGGAAACCTTTACAGCTATTATTGAAGTGGAAGTTAAGAACAGAAAACCTTGATTTTCAGTAATGACAAGTTGTATGCCAGTGGGAATAGTACAGTCTCTCATTTGTCAAAAAGATACTACCATTAGCCCTATTTCACTCATAGTGACTAATATAAGCATGAGATGAGACAATATATATTATCTAGACATGCAAAAATGACAAAATAATCTTCACAACAAATGCATGAAACCATTATCTTCATCATCAACAAGAAAATCTACTTAATCTTAGCATCAGTTTTCAAACCACTTCAATGTATGCTTTAATAAATAAATACTAACAAATTAAGACTATTACAAGCCCATGGATATAAAACAGCCCACACAAGCTACTGACTGCTAAATCTTACAATACAATCTCAAAGTGGCTGCAAAGACCTACTATACTGCAGTATGTTTTTATGACAGCCAATAAAAAGGTTTTCGTTTAAAACAAACTACTCATAGTATAGTGGATAATCTTTCTAGTAATAGTTTATCTTTAAAAAATGCCATATATTTAGGACATAGGCAATTTGGCTATCTAAACCATTAAATAATTAGTAATTATTGGTTCAGAATCTACAGACATTTCATTCAAAAATAATACCATATGGCTATTTCAAAATTCCATTGGTCCATAAGTAAAGAATCATACTTAGCATATAAATAGAAGACATGAAGTAGAAAAAGCAAAGTAAAGAGGGTACAGATTTCATAATAAGACACAATGACATGAAAAGTAGACAATTCAAGTATAATAGTGAGATGAACTCCATAAAAATACACAAACTGCAGACTTTTAAGAATCAGGAAACCCAGGAGAGTAGTGTAAAAGGAAAGAAATAATAATGACATATAAACATAGCATCAAGTTGAGTACTCCCTTCCAGGAGAAGATTACTTTTATATTTACTATAGCTCCTGGTAATATGCCGCAGCTACGAAAAGGATACTTCAGCAGAGGGAGAGAGAAAGAAATGTATGCATTGAGATGGATTCAGTTTTTAAAAGTTCTATGAATGCAGCAAATTATTTTTTGTTCTTCTGAGTTATCTATAAACAAAGTAGGAAAACTGGCATGTTTGCTCTATGAAACTATGTAAGTCTACCTACCACCCATCCCAAACAAATCAGTAACTCTCCTTTCCCCAACCTTTATCACATTTTCAGAATTTAAGGCATAAAAGAAAAATATATATTACAGCAAAACAGGAATATATAAAAAATACTGCCACATCACACATATAACAATATCTCTAAGTGGACCGTTGTCATCTGCTTTTTATTGCTGTTACTGTTTGTGGTAAGAATTTATAAGGTGATTCTACATAGAGAGAGAGTGCTTTCTTCCACCAATCCTAGCATACAACCTTTACTAGGATGGTGGTACCCACTAAACAAAAGAGTTAAGAATTTCTGGTTTACTTAGGCATGATTTTAAAAGACTCAAACCTTTGCTGAAGATTCCTTGAGATCGACGAGACTGTCCTGTAGAAAATGAATGGAGATGACAGGTGAGCTGGCATAGTTCTCAGAACCCAGAGGAACTTTGGGAAGTGTGTCTGTAACCTGGAAACAAACCAGCTATTGCTTGTGAGGATAAATTCCAGGAAATCATTATCAATATGAATATCAGCAATAAAAGCAAAATACAAAACCATATAATGGAATTGTAATGTTAAAAATGTACAAACATTAAATATAGAAAATTAAAATTTTTTTAATTAAAAGTTAAAAATAAATGTCAATGCCACACATTTCATTTTAAGTAACTAAGAGGCTTTAAAAAGGCAAAATACTTCTCTCCACTAAAAGCTGAAAACAGTGGAAGAAAATTGACTAATATTTTCATTGTTATTCTCTAATTAGAAGATCTTCAAATTTTATCCATTCACAACTCCAATAAGTATAAATATTTTATTCTAGCTACAAAATTCAGTGGCAATACAACAAAAATATTCTATAAAACAGTAATCAGTATTTTGTTGCAAAGTACCATGATTTGAATCTCATGCCTCTCACAAGGAAAAAAAAGTTTAAAAAGAAGAAGAAAAAGACACCAATTATAGTATTCCACCACAGTGCTCTGGACGAAGAATTAATTAACTTACAGTTTCAAAAGTTCAACGTACTGCAAATTCAAAGATTCCATGAAATTAGATGACTTTAGAATTAAAATTAAATATGGAGCAAGGAATGGCTACCCTGAGTCTTCAAGAAGGCTACACCCACGATTTTGTGCTGCAGTTGAATGCCTGGGATTTCTTTGCTGGGTGGTAGGACTGGATGCCACATCTGCTCTTATCGTAACGCAAGGTTCAACTTGTTGGGAACCCAATGGGTATAAACAAACCTCCAAGGGAAGATACAACAGAAGCTGCATGCTCACTGAATAAACACAACTACAGGAGAACTGATCACCAAGGAGACTTTAAAATGGAACTCCTTTCAAGACTCCTTCTTAGAAGGCACATCGGAATGATGCTCATCAAGAAGCTTGATGAATTCAGAGGTATCTTGTTTATCGTATATCATTCAGGAAGTCTTCAGTGCTATATAATCTTCAACATTTATGCCGAAAAATAGCTTCATTCTGCTGAAAACATTCGTTTGCTTGTAGCTACCATTGCACTCCAAAAAGGACTGCTTAAAGCAGTTGAGGCACTTCTGGGTAAAATTTCTCTTGCACTTTGAAACACAATAAAATTAGTGCTAGGTCCTTGAAGTTCTAACATTTTTTTTTATTATAAAAATACTTAATAGGAAAAATTAGTCCACCAATACAGAAAAATTTCATTTTCTAATGCAATATAAAACCTCCAGTGGCTCCAGTGAATACTTGGCACAAGACTTGAAGGAAGTCAGGACATTGGTATTCCAAACAGGTGAGCCTAATACGGATGCTGCCTTCCTCAGGCTATACTAACCTTTACTGTGGAGGAATGTGATGGAGAAGGATGAGTATCAATTTTGCGGCGTTTTTGTTCTGTTTGGATAAAAAGAAATAGTTAGAATGAGGGATATTTCTAGTCATTCCAAACACTTCAAAAAGTGAACAAACACTAAGATAAAGTATTTGTTGCATTAGCAAAATCACTAACTTATCAAGACAATGAGATAACCAACAAGCATAATTAGAACAAAAAGTACAGAAATATACAAAAGAAACACTTGCCCCTTTCAGTCTCCGAGATATCTGATCTGGGAACAGGTGACTTCAAGGACCCTGAAACTGGCGTTTTTTCTCCTCCTTTAACATTTTCCTTTGACTTCATTTCCTTTGCTATATCTCTTTCTCTGGATGGCTCCTTTTCTCTTTCTCTTTCTTGAGATGACTTTAATTCTACGCTGGGGGGTGTGGTCTTGAATTTCTCATCTTTAGCTTTTTCTTCCTTCTTGAATTTTTCTTTCTCTTTGTCGGACTTAGGCGTTCTTTCCTTTGTCTCTCTTGCTTTTTCATCTTTATTTGGCCGCTCTTCCTTTGCTTTTTCTTTACCATCTTTACCAAGTACCCTGGCCTCTGGAGTTGTAGCTGGAGTCTTTTCTTTTTTCTCTTTTTCTTTCTCTTTTACTTTCTCTTTCTCATTTTCTTTAACAGCTTTGTTGCTTAAGAATAAAAAAAGGCAAATAATTATCAAATATATCCCATATTTAAAATCATAAAGAAGCCGGGTGTAGTGATGCATGCCTTTAATCCCACTCAGGAGGCAGAGCTAGGTGGATCTCTGTGAGTTCAAGGCCAGCCTGGTCTTCAGAGTGAATTCCAGGACAGCCAAGGACACAGAGAAACCCTGTCCCCCAAAAACAAACAAAAGAAAATCATAAAGGGTTTTTATTGACTTAAAAAAAAACCCTGTGACACTAAGAGGAACCCTCAGAAAAATAAAGAACAGCTTTAGGATAAGTACTTCTTGACATGAAGAAAACAAAACAAATTCATGAATATACGTGATTGAAATAATGATTAATAATTATACTAAATAATATTAGATTAACTTGTACATATTCACAACCTTTGAGGACAAAAAGTAATGGCAAAAAATACATCCAACAAACCAACTAAAGGCTCTATCAGTAAACAGACTGCTAAAAATATATGGGCTACTTTCAAATTTAACTTTTTCTTATATTAATAAGCCTTACTCAGATTGGCTAGTCGAAGCAGTGTATCCTGTAACTTCTCAAAACTTTGCCATTATATCCTGAATCTCAGCAGGAAAAATAAGGCTGTTAAAATGTAACCATATAAACTAATAGTAATAAGTAAATTATGAAAATTATAATAACAAAATTCTCAAAGTCTAGTACACTTGATTTTGTACTGCTCAATCACAACCGCCTACCCTTCCATTCATGACTAATGAGGTCCACATAGGAGAATCTAGGGGACTTCCAGGTAAAATGATAGGCTGAAGAAGCCTGAATAAAAAGTAGACTCTATTCAAAATGTTTTACAAAAGGAGACAAAGACATGTATAAACTCGCAAAGGTACCAGACACACACTTAAAATGCTACAAAAGAGGAACCCTCAGAAAAATAAAAGTTATCTGAAAAGTACAGAGTAAAAGACACAATTCTTGGTTATTTCCAAGAAACACATATATATCATTGCTAGAAATACCAAGAGTGAGACTCAAAAGAAAGAAGTCAATCTACCCAGTGAGTAAAAGTCAAAATTAAGCTGGCATAGGCCTTCTGGTAGCTAGCAAAGTAGAATTCAAATAAAAAATTGGAACAGTTTAATAATGTAGCTATATATGAATGAATCAAGAATACGCAAGAATCATAAACCACATAAACTGCATAATTAAGGCTGTGAAGTTCATAAAACAAGCATTAATGTGCATTCACATTCACATTGGTCCTGATACAGTAAGAGTGCATCATTTTTACATTCCACGGTCAAATTTATATAGGTCATTCAGACAAAAAATCAACAAAGAACTGCAGAATTAAACTATACCAAAGAGCAAATGGATTTAGGAGATAAGCTGGAGAACATTTCATCCAATGGAAACAGGATCTCTAAAAGAGATCTTACTCTGACCACAAGTATGTCTTAAGAAATACAAACCTGGCCTGTCCCACCCACTGAATCCCCAGAGACCTGAGGGGAGCCCCAAACCATCCAGCACTGCATCTCCCACCATTGGAGCCTTGGACCCACCCCCACTGGAAGAGGAAGATCAACCCCCTAGGCCCCACCTACACCAATTAGGGGAAAAGAGATTCCCTGAATCACAAGTCCCACCTGCACCCACTGGAAGAAGGGATAGGAAGATGACAGTTTAAGAATACATTCAACAACAGAAAGAGCAAGATGACACCACCAAGAGTCTAGGGGTTCTACACAAGCAAGACCTAAACATACCAACATTGACGAAGCAAAAGAAAACTGCATCAGAAACAACTTTATGAAGATGATAGAGTCCCTTAAAGAGGAAATGAGACACTCCCTTAAAGAAATGGAAGAAAAGGCAAACAAAAATGGGAGAAATGGAGGAAAAGACAAACCAAAAAATTCAAGAAATCAACAAATCTCTTAAAGAAAGCAAGGAAAGCCAAGAAAAAATAATCAAACAGGTGAAGGAAACAATTCAAACAGTTCAAGACTTGAAAACTGAAATAGAGGCAATAAAGAAAACACAAATTGAGGGAATGCTGGAAATAGAAAATCTGGGTAAATGATCAGCAACTACAGATGCTAGCTAGCATAACCAACAGAATGCAAGAGACAGAAGAAAGAATCTCAGGGGTTGAAGATACACTAGAGGAAATAGAGTCATTGACCAAAGAAAATGTTAAATCCAACAAATCCCTAACACAAAATATCCAGGAAATATGAGGCACCGTGAAAAGGCCACACCTAAGAAAAATAGAGGGGTGAAGAAACCCAGCTCAAAGGCGCAGAAAACATGTCCAACAAAATCATAGAAGAAAACTTTGCCAACCTAAAGTGCATGCCTATGAAAGTACAAGAAGCTTACTGAACACCAAATAGACTGGACCAATAAAAAGTCCACTTGCCACATAATAATCAAAACACCAAACTTACAGAATAAAGAAAGAATATTAAGAGCTGAAAGGAAAACAGCCAAGTAACATCTAAAGGCAGACCTATCAGAATTACACCTGACTTCTCAATGGAAACTCTGAAAACCATAAAGTCCTGGATAGGTATTCTACAAACACTAAGAGACCACGGATACCAGCCCAGACTACTATACCCAGCAAAGTTTTCAATCACTATAGATGGAGAAAACAAGATACTCCATGACAAAACCAGATTTAAACAATATGTATCCACAAATCCAGTCCTACAGAAAATACTGGAAGGAAAACTCCAACCCAAAGAAGTTAGCTACACTCACAAAAACATAGGCAATAGATAATCCCACATTACCAAAAGCCACATAAAGGGAACGACACACACAATACCACCACCACCAATAAATCCAAAACTAACAAGAATCAACAATCATCGGTCATTAATATCCCTTAATATTAATGGTCTTAACTTGCATATAAAAAGACACAGGCTAACAGAATGGATACAAAGAATCCATCCTTCTACTGCATACAAGAAACACACCTCAACTTCAAAGACAGACAGTACCTCAGAGTAAAGGGTTGGGAAAGGATTTTCCAATCAAATGGAACCAAGAAACAAGCTGGTGTAGCTATCCCAATCTCTAACAAATTAGACTTCAAACTAAAATTAATAAAAAGAGATGAAGAAGGTCATTTGATATTGGTCACAGGAAAAATCCATCAAGATGAAGTCTCAATTCTGAATATCTACGACCCAAATACAAAGATACCCATATTAGTAAATGAAACATTACTAAAACTCAAATGAGACATAAAATGCCACACACTTATGGTGGGAGACTAACACCCCACTCTCACCACTGGATAGGACTACCAGACAGAAACTTAACAAAGAAATAAAGGAACTACCAGAAGTTATGACCCAATTGGGTTTAACAGACATCTATAAGAGCATTCCACTCAAACACAAAAGAATACATCTTTTTCTCAGCGCCACATGGAACCTTCTCTAAAATTGACCACATACTTGGCAGCAAAGCAAAACTCAACAGATACAAAAAAATAGGAATAACCCCCTGTATCTTATCAGATCACCATGGTTTAAAGATATAATTCAACATCAACACAAATTGCAGAAACTGTGCCAACTCATGGAAAATGAACAATGCTCAGTTATGTCACTCCTGGGTCAAGGAAGAAATAAAGAAATTAAAGACTTCCTAGAAATCAATGAAAACAAAGGCACAACATACCCAAAATTATGGGACACTTTGAAAGCAGTGCTAAGAGAAAAGTTCGTAGAACTAAGTGCCTACATAAAGAAACTGGAGAATAGTCACACTAGCGATTTAACAGCACACCTGAAAGCTCTAGAACAAAAAGAAGCAAATTAACCAAGGAGTAGTAGATGCCAGGAAATAATCAAATTGAGGGATGAAACCAATAAATATGATCCTATTCTTAAGAGCCAGAAGGCTAAGCCAGAAAATCCTTATTCCTAGTAAACACATTCAGCAAATCAGCAACATACAAAGTAAAATAAAAATTAAACGCTCTACTTAGCAAGGATGAAATTGATGAGGAAGAAATCATCCACAATAACTTGAAAGAAAACAAAATACTTAGGAATAATCCCGAGGAAATAAAATACTAGGGAAACAAGAAGTAAAAAGAGACAAATTGAAGTCAGGATTCTTATTTTAACATTATTTTTTTTATTTTCTAAAGGGAAGGAATAAGACAGATATGAACTTGGGTGAGTGGGGAGGTGAGGAGGATCTGGGAGGAGTTGGGGTAGGGAAAAACACAATCACAATCTATTTTCAATAATAAATAAATAAATAACATTTAAAAAAAACTAAACTGCCTTGACCATAAAATGAAATTTAAAAACAAAAGAAAATTAAACCCCAGGCACATGGATTGGAAGAATCAGCATTGTGAAAATGGCTATTACCCAAAATGATCTACGTATTCAACACAATCCCCATAAAAATTACAGAAGCACACACACCTAAAACTGATAGAGGAATACAAAAGACCTAATCAATCCTTTTTTCTTTTCCTTTTATTTTTTTAACATACTAATCTCAGTTGCCCCTCCCTCTCCTCCTGCTCCCTCCCCATCTTCACCTCACCCCACCCCCTATTTGTTTCTTAAAGAGGGTAAGGCCCCCCATGGGGAGTCAAAGAAATCTGTCCCATCACCACCTTGAGGCAGGCCCAAAGTGCTCACCAATGTGTCTATAGTCTAATCAATCCTTAGCAGAAAAGGCAATACTAGAGGTATCACAGTATCTGACCCCAAATTATACAATACATCCATAGTAATAAAGACAGCATGCTACTGGCACAAAAACAAACATGCAGATCAATGTAGGCCATCAGAATAGAATATAGGAACAAGAAACTAATATACACAGCTACAATCACCTAATTTTCAACAAAATTATCAAAACCATAGATTGGAAGAAAGTATCTGCAACACACAGTACTGGGAAAACACAATAGTCATATGTACAAGAATGAAACTGGATCTCTATAACTCATTTCTGCTCATAATCAATTAAAAATGATCAAACACCTTAATGTAAGAGTTGAAACTTTTAAACTGCTAAAGGAAAATGTAGGGAAAACATTTCCAAGAGCTAGAACAGTAACCAAGAACTAACAAATAGGGTTACATGAAATTAAACTTGTACACAGCTAAGGAAACAATCATCACAGTGAATAGACAGCATACAAAACAAGGGGGAAAGCATTGTCAATTAACTAGCAAACAGACAGGAGACTGATATTTACAATAAAGAATTGCTAATAACTCTCCAAATTTTTACCTAATAAATAAAAAAGGTCAATAAATAAATGGACTGATATACTGCGCATAAAAGGAATAGAAATAGCCAATAAGTATTTGAAAAAGTGTTCAACATCTTAGCAGTCAGAGAAATGAAAATTAAAACTGCTTTGAATCAGTCAGAATGGCTCTCATTAAGAAACTTATCAAAAACAAAAGTCAGTGAGAATGTTACACTTATAAATTGCTAGTGGAAATGTTAACTAGAGAAGTCAGTGTACATGTTTAAGAATAAAACTATCTCAGCTAGTCCACCCCTCAGTATAAAGGACTCTATAACTCAGCATAACATGGAGATACTCATACATTTTGTTTATTGCTGCACTAGTCACAATAAATGGAGCC
This sequence comes from Cricetulus griseus, assembly GCF_003668045.3. Classification (NCBI taxonomy): domain Eukaryota; kingdom Metazoa; phylum Chordata; class Mammalia; order Rodentia; family Cricetidae; genus Cricetulus; species Cricetulus griseus. The sequence continues at coordinate 26,157,151 of NC_048604.1, read as the reverse complement.
AGCCTATGTGTCTATCAACAGATTCACAGGTAAAGAAAATGTGGTATCAACTAAACACTGAACTGAACTCCTGAAATCCAACTGCAGAGATGGAGGAGTGATGAGCAAAGGGGTCAAGACCAGGCTGGGGAAACCCACAGAAACAGCTGACCTGAACAAGGGGGAGCTCTTGGTTCCCAGACTGATAGCTGGGAAACTAGCATGAGACTGATCCAGACCCCTGAAAGTGGGTGTCGGTGAGAAGGCCTTGGCAATCCATGGGACCTCTGGTAGTAGATCAGTACTTATCCCTAGCATACAAATGGACTTTGGGAGCCCATTTCACATAGAGGGATACTCTCTCAGCCTAGACACACGGGGGAGGGTCTAGATCTTGCTCCAAAAAGTTGTGACAGGCTTTACAGATTCCCCATGGAAGGCCTCTCCCTCCCTGGGGAGCAGAAAGGGGATGGGATAGGGGATTGGTGGGGGGCAGGGGAGGAAGAGAGGGATAGGGAATTGGGATTGACATGTAAAACAAGCTTGTTTCTAAATTAAATAAAAAATAGAAAAAAATAAAAAAAACAAGAAAATGTAGTATACATCCAAAATGAGATTTAACTCAGCGAAAATAAAAACTGAAATGATGGCAATTGCTGAAAAATAGATTCAGCTGGAAATATTTACATTAATTGAAATTAGTCAGGCTCAAAAAGATGAATAACATGTGTTGTTTTATACATGGAACCTAGATTAACATATGTATATTTACATGAAACTAGAAAAGGGACCAAGAAAGAACACATCTTAAGAGAGGGACGAGAGGCAGAAAGATGACGGAATACATGTGGCATAAGAGGAGAAGGGAAATTATTTGGAAATAAGGTGACTAGTAAGAGACAGTGAGGCTGGACAGTGGTGGCACACGCCTTTAATCCCAGCGCTCAAGAGACAGAGGAAGGCGGATCTGTGTGAGTTTGAGGCCAGTCTGGTCTACAGAGTGAGTTCCAGTACAGACTCCAAAGATACAGAGAAACCCTGTCTCGAAAAAACAAAACAAAACAAAACAAAACAACAAAGAGAGACAGTGAGAGTAAAGGAAGACACTTGGAGAGCATATTAGAATAAAGTTTGAGACATACATACAGAAATGCCAAATACAACCCTTTACTGTATATGCTAAGTTAAAAGGTAACTTTTTTAATGAGAGATTTTGAGTTAGGGAGATGGCTTATTTGTAAAGCACGGGTCGAGCTCAACTTCCTAGAACTCACTCAAAGACCAGCACAAAATCACTCATCTATAATCCCATTGGCTCCTATGGTAAAATGGGAGACAGAGAAAAGAGAATTTTTGAAAAGCTCACAGGACAGCAGGCCTGGTATAGGCAGCAAAACAGATCCAATTTCAAACAAGGAATAGGTGTGGAGTAATAGCTGAGGTTATACCTCTGCGCACATTGTGGCAAGTACACACCACTACCTACATACATACAAATGTGCATATACACCTCCCTACAGACACACACACACACACACACACACACACACACACACACACACACACACACACACACACACACACACACACACACACACACACACACACGACAGGAATTTAGACTTGTGACACTTGGCATAATGTTCTTACCTGTTAGAACCACTATTTCCATTGCTTGAATTCCCTTTTGGTGTGGTACTAGAAGCCTTATTCACAGCTTTTGTACCACACTGAGATCTCTCCCTTGGTTTATCTGAAATAAAAACAAGACTTTTGTTAGCAAACTGTAAACATAAACTATGAATTCACAGCAAAATGATTAGTGGATAATTAGAAGACTTAGGAAGCTGATTATTTCTTAACAGTTACATACTCGTAACTAGGGATTAAAAAGCAATCTGGGGCTTGCATTGTAGTTATCATGTGATAAACTATTTCAATATATTATTGATAAGTGTCTACAAATAAGCATACCAGTCTCCTCAGTACCACTCTCATCCGATTTAGATGCACTTCCTAGGGATGATGATGAAGTCCCACCACCAGGCCCATTTTGTACACTGGCAACAGCATTTCTTGGAGGAGGATCTTTGTGATGAAATTCATTTTCAGGTATCATGTGTGACTTTCTACATTTCAACATCCCCCAGTAGCTGAAAGTCGCACAAAGCGTTTAAATACACATACACAAATCAAAAAACACAAATATGGAGTTTAGAATAAATTATTCACTCTGCTACTTGGTTCTAGAAAATAAACTACTGCTTTTTAGTATATTCTTCAAGGTCTATAGTGTTCTAAAAACTTAAGTCATTCTTTCAAAATAAACTAGTTCTTTAACTAGAGAGCCTTTTTCCCCCTTTTTGCTCCTCAAGATATAGTAACTACGACAAAATTGCATTTTTCCATTTCAAGAAATATTATATGTGGCCTTTGAAACTATCATCCAGTATAGACCGGAAGTTGATAATCAGAAGTGACAACTCTCACCAGCCTGTGGGAACATGATCGCATAATCTCCCATAATCTCCTGAAGTAAAGCAGAAGATAAGACTTCAACATTGTAAAACATTTTCACATCTTCAGAATCCTTCTGTAATCTAGTCTCATAAATCACATTAAAGTATAATTGTGTTACCCCATAGCCAATGCATATAGATCTGGCCTCTTCTCTTTTTCTTCTTGGCATATTTTATTCACTCTTCTTTCCAAAGCCTGACCCAGATTCAAAACTTTTGGGTACCAAGGAAGTATTTTTGTTAGCACAATCAATATATTCCTGATATGAGTATATTCGCCTGTCTCAAGGCAATGCACCGATGCCTATAACAGACATTTAAAGATCTGTTATCATAAAATACAGGAATGAAGAGAAAAAAATTACCTTTCAAAAATGTCCACTTGTTTTTACCTTGGTTAGTTTGTAATGCCACTTATGTACAACATGTCGAAAATTTTCATAATCTAATTGATCAGCTTTATTTCCACCATCAAATCCAGTTGCCCGCAATATGGTAAGGAATCCTGGATAGTTTCCACATTCCTAAGAAAAAATAAGTTTCTCATTTTTAGAAGTTTAATTTATCCCACAAAATAGGAGAGTGAGACCAGATAAGTAACCAGCTATAAAAGAAAGGTTCAGATTATCCAGTGGTAACAGCTTCAAATGTCAAGTTGAGATACAATTAAAAAATTCCTCTTTTTAATAATATATTAATTGTGGTTTTAAGATCATTTTATAGCTGAATCTTAAATTGTTTTAAAATTGACCAATCTGAAGCAATCAATATCCACACAGGTAAAAGACGAACACATTTACCAATCGCATACCTTTTCATATGTGGCTCTGTCACTGTGCCACCTGGTCACTGTCTCTAACACATTTACCAATCGCATACCTTTTCATATGTGGCTCTGTCACTGTGCCACCTGGTCACTGTCTCTAACACATTTACCAATCGCATACCTTTTCATATGTGGCTCTGTCACTGTCTCTAACACATTTACCAATCGCATACCTTTTCATATGTGGCTCTGTCACTGTGCCACCTGGTCACTGTCTCTAACATGCAGCAGAGGAACCTCCCGTATCGACTAGCTTCATTTTCAGTACAGCTTGCGACCGTGTAAATTATGTCAGAAAAAACCTGGAGGAAAAAATGTTTGAAAAAGATTATCAGACTAAAACTATTAAAAGACTATTATTATAGGAAATAACAATAATCATTAAATTTCGTAAAAACTATACTTTCTCCTTTTATATTCACAACTACAGAGATCTTTGGTGACTGTAGATTCTGTGGAGAAACAGCAATCACAATGCATCCAAGTAAAGTTTTATGAAGAAATTTGGTTGATAATGATAGAAGAAAAGGCTATTATTATTATTATTATTATTATTATTATTATTATTATTAAATAGCTTCTTGAAGACTTAGCCATTTGTGACTGAGACTGAATAGACAGTACGCAAAAGCAAGGCCTACCCCTAGTGACCCATTTCTTCCAGCAAATATCTAGTTCACAAAGGTCCAACAACCTTCCCAAAGAGTGCCCCCAGGTGAGGACAAAGTATTTAAATATATGAACCTATGGGGATATTTCACATCCAAACGCCACCACTGCTGGTTTTAATCTCATCACCATCGTTACTAAAGCAGAAGTAACTTGGACTAAAATATGGGTCTATGTGAGAAAGGTGAGAGATGGTCTTTGGAAAAGAATTTGTAGCAAAGGTGATAACATTTAGAAACAAGCAGCACACATGATATAACACATATTTCTAACCCACAAATGCAGTAATGAGAAAAAAGCCAGATGAAAAATCTGTGAATACAACAACACTAAAATGCTTTCCGGCTTTTATGCGGTGTGAATGTGTAAGTTGAAGGTTTTCTTTAGTTATGTTTTGAGGAGTGAAAGTTAAGAGTAGAGAAACCTACTTATAAAGATACAAGATTATAAAAATCCTGAGTCAATGGGTTAACCTTGAATGCAATAGATACCATCTCATGGGGAGTTGTTTTTTTTGGTGGGGGGGGGGTGTTCAAGACAGAGTTTTGCTGTGTAGCCCTCGGTGTCCTGGAACAAACTCTGTAGATCAGGCTGGCTGGCTTCCAACTCACAGAGATCCTCCTGCCTCTGCTTCCTGAGTGCTGGGAAAAAAAGGTATGCATCCCCACCACCTAGCTACATGGGGTTTTTATATATAGTGACACATTTAACCCTCAGATCAATCTTATAAAGTGGGCCCCTTTTATAGATAAGAAGACTGAGGCACAGAGAGGTTAACTATCTTGTAAAAGATCATATAGTTAGGAGTAAGTAGAGCTAGGATTCAAGGTCAAGAATTTCGCTCTTAAGATCATGCTATTCAAAAAAAACAAAAAAGCAAAACAAAAAAACAACACAATAAAGGTCCGGCGTTGGTGGCGCATGCCTTTAATCCCAGCACCCAGGAGGCAGAGGCAGGCGGATCTCAGTGAGTTCGAGGTCAGCCTGGTCTCCAGAGCGAGTGCCAGGATAGGCTCCAAAGCTATACAGAGAAACCCTGTCTCAAAAAACCAAAAAAAAAACAAAAAAACAAAAAAACAAAAAAACAAAAAAAAAGAAACCCCCCCCAAAAAACAAGATCATGCTATTCCACCTGGGCGTGGTTACACATGTCTTAAATCCCAACAGTCAGGAGGGGGAGGCAGAGGCAGGTGGATCTTTGTGAGTTCGAGGCTAGCCTGCTCGATAAGATGAGTTCCAGGGTAGCCAGAACTATTATTACACAGATAAACCCTGTTTCAAAAAAAAAGGATCATGGTTGTCCACATTTGAAGTTTATAATAAATATTTAGCTGTCTTTGTCTAAGATTTGTTTTTAAAGGTTGCAACAAGAACTTACTCGGTCATAGCAAAGAAGTGTGGAAAAATTTGGAGTTTTCTGTTGATGTACCAATTCAACAAAACGAGCACAGTAAACAGCATCTATTGCTGAAAAAATGCATCGAGGAAATATACACAGCTGTAGAAATTTTGTGATGGTCTCATTTTTGGTTGACTCTAAAAATAAAAGAGGAACATATTAAGCAGTAATCGTTTTCCCCAAGTGCCTCAAGGATACCAAACACAACATTTTAACTGTAGTGTACAGAATGCTATAAAACCACAAACTATGGGATAAAGATTCATATCACTTTTACTCTATCAATACTTTTCTATCTACAATTTCTAATAAATATGATTCTATATAGAAAATTTGAATACTAAGTTGCCAATATTATCATAAGCTAATTTTATTTCAATAGCCAACTAAACCATCAGTCACTTTGGTGAATACATGAAGTTGATTCCGCTGTAATGAATAACTAAAGAAGGGAACAGTGAACTGAGCTGAATATCAATCAATGTAATCACTTGAACACCTCCAAAGTTAGAAATGTTTGCTTTTGCAATTTAGCAGCAGCAGGAATGTACAATCCCAACAACTTACTTGCTAAAAGCCAGTTGTCTTTTTCCAATTTCAGTCTCTGAAGAACTCTCTGAACATGTTCCATCTGTTTCTTTTCTTCTTCTAGAAGCTTGTCCTGAAGGGCTGTGCAACGCTCCTTCTCTTTTTTCTTTTTATTTGGGGGCTACAAAGTAAAGTCACATACTTTTTAACTATCTACATTGCCTCCCTTCATGTAATTAAGATTTTTTTTAAAGAGAAAAATGATTACACTTTATAATTATCTCAGCATGACTATAAAGTAGGTATTCCTGAATACTTTTCCTTCCATTCAACACATTCAATCAGTGTCACCTAGTCTTCAGACACCTTCTGAACAGGTCACCTAGGTAACAGTGGTGGTATCATTCTGAGGCAAAAATGAAGTCATCTTTCACTTTCCTTCACTCAAATATTCCACTTGTTTACAAGTCATATGTATTGACACTGTCTCTAACATAGCCTACATTCTCAGTACCACATAGCCAATTACCCCAAAAGATACACAGCCTTAGACTAGATCCTCCGCTTATCAAAATCACTCTTCAGATTGCTCTTATAATCTTTCTAAAGTACCATTTTTACATGTTATTCCCCAGCTGAAGTATCTAAACAAGCCCTCAATTGTATCATATTTACTATTCTGCCTGACTTTCAGTCCCTGCCTAATTTGTTACTAACCTCATTGTTCAAGTACATGATCAAGGCCATTCAGTAGAATAAAGGAGATCTCCTTAAACCCCATACTACTCCCTGTGTTTGCTGGATTATTTATAATCCTTTGGGAACTCCTACTGCTCTTGAAATAAGCGTCAAACTAATCACCTTAGGTTGCTATGACAGTGTTCAGTAGAAAAGACATGAATGTTTTTATCATACTTTCCATCCATTTGCTAAGATCCTGCCAAATCCATTGACACGTTGCCATTAAATCCACTTAAAATAATATACAGCAACAAAACTGTAGAATCAAGAATCTTGAACTAAAATAATTACAAAGCAGGGACAATACTACATAAAAGTCACAATTATTATACTTGTGTTGCTACAATAAAACTTACCATTTCCTGATTGTCATCAATCGCTTTCATCTGGACTTTAAGTTTATTAACTTCTCTTTCATAGCTGGTATGTGGAACTGCAAGGTCATACATTGTCAGTGACCAAAAGGTAGCATAGAACTGAGGGCTGATATCATCCCAGACTTTGGAAACGTGTAAGGAGACCACTGCTTCGTGGACAGGAGCCATCACCATCTCACATGACGTAATGTATTTATGGACTTTATGTTGCTGTTTACTTCCCTTTTCCGATTTTTTAAGTTCATCATATTTTGACTGGAGATAAAAAGTTAAAACATATCATATATACTTATACAAAACTGTAATGATAATTCTAGTTTCTTACCAAGAGCACTTATTCTAAGACAAATTATCTCTGCAATCCGTTCCAATCCTTAGTTTCCATGTTTTTAACTAGAAGGTTTTTTTTTTTCAATAAAATTTGACTCCAATAGGGCATGTATCAAGAAGCTGGAATGCCACTAAGAAAGGTTATAAAAAGTTACTGAGACTACTACCTCAGTGACCAAATGTCCAGTTTTGCCAGAGACTTAGGGGATTCCCAGAATGCAAGACTTCAATGCTGAAACTGACAACATTCCAGACAGAGCGACCAGCTACTTTAGTCTACTGCCAAGCCAAATAAAATTTTCCATAAGTACCTGTGGTAAATTAAATTGAAATCATGTAAGAACTGATGCTACAGTTTTGTTTTGTTTTGTTTTTGTCCTGACTGGCGTGTCCTAATTAAGGAGAGAATCAGAGGAAGGCTATATTCTTAATGACATGAGGTAAAGATGAATCTATTAGTGCAGTGATATTGACATAATTTTTAGTTCATAGAATATATGTCAAATGCAGCTAAGAAAGTTAATATACTACCTCATGCCTTTCAGCCATTTTATGATGAAAGACCTCTTGCCAAGAAAATTTTACTTGGTTTAGGCATCATGCTTAAGGTGAATCAAAAATTCCCACAACCAGTTGTTTCTTTATAGTAGAAAAATACTGAAATCATTCAGTTCATGATAAACATATGACCCCAAACCAGATGATCATCTATAAAGGTTCGGCTTCAGTTCTGCACTGACAGGAATAATCTCAGCTGGACTAAAAGCATGTTAAGACCATTACATTCATTGGCATGCAAAGCAGAATCCAGGAATCTTGTAATTTTTCTAGAAGTAGGATTATTTATTTCTTTGTATTCCCATGCTAGAGAATATGCTATTAACAACAGAACTGATAAAGCTACAAAAACATTAGCTGTAGGAAAGTATACAAGGTATAATATCAGAGACCAAGACCAGTACTAGGGTAAAAAGGATTTTAAATTTAGAAAATAGATTTTGCTGAAGGTAACTAATATGAATTTAGATGAGCAGAACGACATCTGCTAACGTTCTAAAAGGACATGAAATAAAAAGTGTTGAAACTGAAACGACAATGTGACTACCTAAATGGGAAATCTCTAGAACAACTAGAGCAAGGAAAACCTCCCTTTCAAATCTGTTTCAAGATGAGTCTCAATGATTAAAAGTAAAAATTAAGTTATATGGATGAGAAGACTGAATAATAGCACCAATTTTTCTATTTCTGTGTTTCTGAATCCTTGCCATCTCATGGTAGGCATTCCACTAGAATTTAGTTAGAAAATAAGCTTAATCAAAAAGATAATTATACTTCATCTACAATGTCAACTTTCCTTATCTAAATTAAACTAACACTTAGGTTCACATCTTCAGTCAAACAGAGAATTAAGCAATATCACTATACTTCTGATTTACGCCCAAAAAGGTTTTTGTCAGGCCAATAATCTTAAGCATTTTTGGTTGAATAATTCCCAAGAAGGCCTGTGGCAGCCAATTTACTGAAGGAAACCTGCAGTTACCCCTTTTCCTCTCTCACCATTTTAAAAGAAAGATTTTATTTTTAATTCTGTGTCTCTCTGGGTGTTGGTTTGCACGTGCGTGCATGCGTGTCTCGTGTATATGGGTGCCTGTGGAGCCAGAGGATACCAGAGCCCCTGGAACTGGATTTATGAGCAGTTGAGACTCTCCCAACATAGGTGCTGGAAACCAAGCTTGGATCCTCTGTATGTCTTTCCAGCCCTCTCAATTTCTTATACATTTTCCCTCATTCTTCAAAGGCTTATTAAGAAGATTTCACCTAAGAAGCAAAGTTAAGGGAATGTGGATGCCCATCCAATTGCACCCAAGGCTGCAGAGGCACTCCTTTTCCAAAGAGGAATGTGGCCTACATAGGGTGCCTGTGTATTTTCTTTCTTCCTAAACCCTGAGAAGGAAATGGCATGTCTTTCATATGATTTTTAACTCATAAAAGACAAATAACATTTTTCATGGCGAAAATATGTAACCCACAGGTATGATTGATCTGCTCCATTTTCAGACCAGGAATAGCTCAGCCAACCTCAGCCAACCAGGTATTCCTGTTTTCTAGGATTCATTGCCATAGATTAAGATGTTAGAATAGTAAAATGCAACATGAAATTCCTGAGATAAAGCAATTCTTCCACCTAAGTTCTTCAAGAAATCAGGTGCTATGTTTTTATGGGTGAGACTTTTCTGATGTGGTTAGGGTAAGCATGCAAGACATTAACTACACACAGACAGCATTTAATTCTCTGGAATGATAGATTCTAAAGGAGAACAACAGCAACCCTTCTTCCCATTAGCCCTCTTGAATATACAGGACAGGAATTGCTGCATAATGCCATTGAGGTGGTCACTAACTCAAGTAAGACTAACAATTCCTAAGTAAACACTAACAGTATGCTCAATTACATGATCACATAAACTCATCATTTCTCCCTAGTGTCTTTTTATATACCTCTGCTACACATCTGTGTCCCTACAGGGAATAAAGAGGAAATCTTAGTTTAAGAGAAGGGGACCAATACCACATACAGTACAGAATTAAACCATTTCACCCCATAAGTTGGAGTGAAAACCACAAACAGTGTAAAACTAAAAACAAAGAGCAGAAAGGCCATAATCCAAGTAAAAAGAAAATGGAGAATATTTTGGGTCCCCATGAATTGACTATGGCCTGGTGGGGAAAGGAAATGGGAAGACCTATTTTTTAAAGGATTTCATTGCTCAATGCTTAAGACAAGAACAGTAACAGAAAGTCAGAGTAATTCTCCAAGAGAAATAATCTGTATTCACCAAATTGGTGTGTATTCGAAAATAAAATATTTGTGCAACAATTTAGAATTACTCTTGAAAGCCAATGAAGATGTTTGTACTTACCGAAATATGGTGTGCATACATTGGCCTAGACAGGAAAAATGCTGCATCATGAGGTGTATGGAATTCATTACAGAGCACGTCAATTGAAGGCACTCGCTTTATATAATCTTCTGTACTTAGATTGGATGCTAAAAATCCACCAAACTGTACTAGGGTATCATGACACTAAATTAAAAATAAGACAAAAAAATAGATGTTAACATTTTTTATAAAACTAGTATAAACCTTTTTCAAATGATTAAGATATGTTATTTTAAGAGAATTTTGATTGGAAATTAAGAATCCAGATTTTAACAATAAACGCAGAGACAGAAACAATGGGCACTGTGTTCAGTGAAATAAATGAGGGACAGAAAGACAATTTTCACATGGTCCCACTTATTCATAAAGCCTGTAATAATGCTGACTTCACGAAAGTAGATACTAGGGCTAAGAGTGTCACTGGGAAAAGGATGGGGGGTGTGGGATCTTTAATATAAAAAAGATATTTATTTACAAGGGAGAAGTAAGTTCTAGTGATGTACAGCCAGATAGACTGGCTACGGCTTATAGCAATCTGTGACATAGCTTATAAAGATTTAAAAGAAAGTTCAATATTTCTCAACATGAATGTTTAAAAAGATGAAAAGAGGCTGGGCATTGGTGGCACACGCCTTTAATCCCAGCACTTGGGAGACAGAGGCAGGCGGATCTCTGTGAGTTTTGGGGCTAGCCTGGTCTACAGAGTGAGTTTCAGGACAGCCTCCAAAGCTACAGAGAAACCCTGTCTCGAAAAACCAAAAGAAAAAAAAAGATGAAAACAGGAATTATCAATTTTATCATTTACACATTGTATGTGTAATGAATTATGACAATGTATCCTATAAACATGTACAATCACTAGAGGCCAAATAAAAATTTTAAATTAAAACGAAGTTTATATATTCATATACTGATATTTAGTCAAATGTATTTTCTATGCGGCCCTAAAAAAAGAGAGAGAGAGAGAAAGCACTCTCTAGGCACAATGACACATACCTATAACCCAGCACTCAGAAGCAGAGGGCAATCATAGGCTCAAGGCTAGCCTGAGCTACATCTTCAAATATGAGTATAAAACCTAGAGTAACTGCAGAAACCATGAAAGTAAAAAGGGATCACTATGGTGGGAGGAACAATAGAGAGAGGAATAGCAGGATATAAGTAACCTGAAGGGGCAAATGGAGAGAACAAGGGGATCTTTAATTCAGGAGGGGGAGGACAATAAATACAGAAGGAGGGGGGATGAGGGCCAAATAAAAGTAAGGATGTCTTATAAAGTCATGAGGAAACATACTAATGCTTATCTACACAAAGATACCCATCATATCTGCAAATCAATGTCTAAATAAATAGTTTTAATGAAAACTTCCCATCTTAGCTGACAATACTCCAACACTAGGTATGAGAAGCCCCCTTCTGAGTTGCTAACCAAAGACTGTCAAAGAGACTCTCTAAACACTTACTAAAATCCTTTAAAACAATAGACAGAAGCAGTGAAGTCAGCTCCTTTGTCATTGTTTATAGAATTATATTACACGCAAAAATATTTTTAGCCAACGAAATGTTTAAGTATTAGCGATCTTATTACTAAGCAATAAAAGAAAATATCTACTTTCCTGCAACTGAAATCACAGATTTCCAAAGATCAAAAAAGAAGGCAAACAATCTGATGCTGGCCTTTCATAAGATGGAATGCCTAATTGACTAAAAACCTTACATATAACATCTCCTACACCCATCTCTTAAATGTCATAATTTGCACCAACCTAGAGGCCCTATTTAGAGAAAGCCTATTTGACATTAGAGATGTTTCATATTCATATGACATGTACAAATATATGCTTTGAAGGACTTCACAATCTGTATTTTATCAGGGTTGAAGAAAATGATCCTCTATACCAAAGCTTCGCTCACTTACCTGGTCATAGAGCTTTCCCACAAGTTTCAAGTGTTTCTCTCCACCCTCCTGAAAAATTACCCCATTCCTCTGCTGAGCCATAAGCAGACAAAGAGGAAGAGCAAGATCATGGTCCAGCAGTGCATCCTTTAATCTCTGAGAAGATTTTTTAGTGTTTCTGATCTGGCCAAAATAACCACCCTGCATAAACAGAAGATATAAATGTATTGCTATATGCAAAGTATTCCATGCTGCCTCAGTGGAAAGAGACACAGAAGAAAGTTTAGACACAAACTTTAAAACATTTCTGAGCTAGGAGTTACAATCCAAACACTTGGAATGCAGAGCCAGGGGGATCAGGAGTTCAAGACTATCCTCAACTATACAAGTTTGAGGCCAGCTCAGGCTACAAGGGAACCTGTCTCAAAAAACCAGAAGAATACAAAGAAATGCCTGGCTTAACATAAAATGACACCAGAACAAACTAAAGCATTTCTATATCCTATATTTGTTCTCCTTAACAAATTTGCCTTAATGATACTATTGTTGATTATAATCTAGCTAATGGTAACTCAACTGTGTTTAAATTTGCTCTGTTTCCATTCTCCACTCTGTAGTCTCTTATAAAGAATTATATTTTATTCAGTGAAGAGATTTAACAGACTGATAAAGATTTATTGTAGTGAAAATATCAAGGAAAATGTAAGATCTTTCTTTTCTGTACAGATATGTTACTGCCTTCTATACTTTGATTTTTTTAAAGATGCAATTACTACTATATCATGGCTCTTAAAAAAGAAGGTAGCGGTGGTTTTGAGAGAACAAATATGGCTTTGACATTAGGCTTTAGGTACTTACATACAGTTTGGATTCTACACTATGACCACATACACAGTATTGTCTGCTTATCTGTGGCAGGTATGTTCTACAACCCACAGTGGATAAATAGATGGTAGCAAATTCTACACAAATTATGTTTTTTCTATGAATATATACTGGTGACAAAGCTTAATTAGGCAGAGAAACAAATTAGCAACAATTAACAAAATAATCAGAATGATATGATCAAAGTTATGTGAACAGTCACTCTCTAGTATGTTACTGTACTGCATTCATCAGTGTTATGGTGACATGAGATGAAACAATGCTTAGGCATAGTGATGAAGAATTAGAAAACTTAAGCAAAGGTTAACTGAATACAAGCATATTGCAATACAGACAACTGATAACTAAGACTACTATTCACATAAGCAATATGATATGCCAAGATGGCTATTATGTCACTACTAACTAGCTTGTACAGTATGGATAAGCTGAACAAAGGAAAATTTATGTGCCAAAAGTGAGCAAGAGAGGCTAAAGATTTTCATCATTCTATACAGAATGGACCTCAAACTAAAAAAATTATAATTTATTTATTTCTGGATTTTTTTCTCTTGAATTTTGAATTGTGGTTAACCATGGGTAATTGAAACCTTGAAAAACAAAGCCATAAATATAGTAGGACCATAGTACATCTGAATTTAAAATTTCAATAAACAGGAACAGCAATTCTTACCTCAGCCTTTAGCTGCTCCCCACCAGTCATGGCCTCTAATTGCTCCGTTGTCATTTCCTCCGTAATTTCGATTCCTGCCATTTTTTGTACCACTTCTTTCAATATTAGTAGATCAAAACTAATACAAAAATTAAAACAAACCATAGTTAAAACTTCAAATATGAAAAAATACATAATAATATCCTGAGAATCTTTATTTAAACATTTAAATAAAGAAGAATGAGAGGCAACACCAAGTCTTGTTTTTTAATTTTATTTTTGAAATAAAACAGTTGTATCACTTCTAGTACTACAATGAAAATATTTCATGCTTATATTTGATATATATTTTTTTGTTTTTGTTTTTGTTTTTTGAGACAGGGATTCTCTGTGGCTTTGGAGGCTGTCTTGGAACTAGCTCTTGTAGACCAGGCTGGCCTCGAACTCACAGAGATCCACCTGCCTCTGCCTCCCGAGTGCTGGGATTAAAGGCGTGCACCACCACCGCCCGGCTTATCTTTGATATTTTTAACCTGGATTAATTTGAAGCTTGGGCTAAGATTCAAAAATAAAAGTAATGTGAAACATACTAATATACTCTTTACCCAAACTTCATATTTTTACTTAGTTTCCTTTTGCCTCCTCCCTTCCTCCCTCTCTCCTTTATCTCTCCATTCTGCTTTGATTGTCAATAAATATGAAATGTCCCCCAAGGGTTCATGCGTTAAGGACTTGATCCCAATCTGGTGGCACTATTTTGGAAGGTTCTTGAAACTTTCGGTGAGGTCTAGCTGGAAAACGCAGGTCACTGGGAATACAGTCTCAGAGGCAGCAGCGTGTGCTTGGACCCTTTGCCCTCTCACTCTCACACCGTTTGTCTGCATCCGTGTCTCTTTCAGTATGTGTATGTTTCTCTCCCTCTCCTCCTCACTCCCTCCACACACAAACACCAAGTCTCTTCCATTCTTGCTCTCACTTCTCTGAGGTAATAGCGCTGTGTGACCACACCCCCTCAAGTGTGGTATTTTGCCCCACAATATACCAAAAGCAACAGGTTGCTCCCTCCAGACTGAAATCTCTGAAACTGAGTAGAAATGAAATGTCAGTTTCATGTTGCTTCTTCCAGGAACTTGGCACAGTAACAAGAAAGTAGCACAGATTACTTTACAGAATGAATAGGAGACTTAACGATTTAAACCATGCTTGTTTACTCCCTCAAATATCTAAGAATGCACATTAGAACAGAGCCATGTGTTCATACAACCACAGCTGTTACCAACTTTAATAACTAATATTTAATCTATTGTTCATAAATCATTTTCATCAGCTGCTCCAATAACATTTTCCCTCTTCACCAATTCAGGATACTCAGTAATTTTCTTACAGTAGAAAGCCATCCCCCAAAAACTCCAAATAATAAAAATGAATAAAGCCCTGCAATACTCATACATAATTAGAAAAGAGAATTAGAAAAGAGAGAGGGAAGGAAGGAAAGAAAGTGTCAAGTTGGGGTACTTGAGCCTAAAGTGAAAGGTTTTGTAACAACACTAAGCATGCTCTAGTATGTGTTAACAGGTATACATTTTTTGAGACATAGTCTCACTATATAGCCCATACTAGCCTCATCAAACTCATGCTTCTCCCCTAAGTGTTCTGGAAGTACAGGCATCTGCAACAACACCTGGAAAGGTATGCGCTTTTATTTGCAACATTTAGAACTGTCACTGGAAATAACACTTTGTGAATTCTATAACTTTCTTTAATTATATAATTTTTCCAAAGGTAAAAAGTACACCTATCAATGTACAAGTTATTGAACAAAGGTATACTTTTCTAATATTCTTATCAGGGTCTTTTCAATTTGCCATGCTTTTCCAAACCAAAGAGGCATTCAATATTTAAAACTGTGTGGTGATATAGTTTATGACTTATTAAAGCCACTAGAGAGTAAAACAGCAAAGCAGCCATACTAGTTAGCCATAGAAGCTAGGCAGTGGTGGCACACACCTTTAATCCCAAGACTCAGGAGACAGAGGTAGATGGATCTCTCTGTGAGTCCAAGGCCACCTAGAGAGATCTACATGAGATTGAATCAGTCTAAAAGAGAATTAGAGCTCACACTTTTAATCCCTCTGAGATTTAGTCTCCAGCCACTTTGAGGAGAGGCAGCAGTCTGAGGCTTGGTGGAGAAAGGATTACCCCCTTTCAGTCTGAGGTAGAGGTAAGAGCTAGTGGCTGGTTTTGCACCCTGAACCCTCAAGCACGCTTTATTAAATCATTCATAATATTACCACAAAACTGTTTTAGTTAAATGGTTACAAATATGTATTGACAATAAAGCAAACTAAATTATACATTAAAACTAGTGTTCTCATAGCTTGTAGAAAAAAAACAAGTAAAATACATGATGGGGAAAGTACTGTGTATGTTTATCTTATTGATTGTTAAATAAAATACTGTTTGGCCAATGAGACAGCAAGTAGACAGGACTAGGAGTCAAAGAGGATTCTGAAAAATGTAGTAGAGAAGTGCTGATCCAGGCAGGAAGTGACATAGCAAGGAGACTCATATTTAAGTGAAGGAGAAACAGGAAGGGCCACTTTTCCCCTTCTTCCTCCAGCGGTAGGATATGAGCCACCGGCAAGGAGGGACGCCAATAAGGCGTCCGATAAGATAAGTCTTATAAAATATATAGATGTATGATAATTGAGACTGAGCTAACAGATGAGAATCCTAGTCATTGGCCACACAGCTTTAAACCTAATACAAGTTTCTGTGTATTTATTTGGGCCTAACTCAGGCGGGCAGATTGCTTAAAGTGTACACATGGTGGTGGGGCTCGGTGGCTTTTGGCAGAAAGATTTATAGTAACAAATACAGAGGTGACAGAGATGACATGGGTAGAAATAGTGTCCCAACAAAACCAAGAAAAAAACAGATATCCCAAAATAGCACTGTCAGGAATTAATTTAACACCTGTTTTGAAACACCAACGAGCTTTTATTTTTTGCTGACTTTGTATCAGAAAATGTCTGTAAACAATATATAAAGTTATCTGCTTATAATCAATCTACTGGTGCTATGCACTCAAAGCCTAAGCATGCCACTAGCACCACAGTATTTACAAAAAAAGAAAATAATTAAAATCCCTTAAGTCTTACTTACATATCCCTGAATTCCCACTCAAAAATTGTTTTTTTTTTACAATATGCTCCCTTAAAGAAACATTTTATCAAATGTGCAATGTAGTAATCAACAGTGCAATATGTTTTGTCACAAAAGGATATTCAATATTCCCTACTGTGTACTCCAAAGTTTAATGGTAAAAATGAGTTAACTGTCCTTTTAATGAGTTATTTAGCCAAATACTATACTGCTAAACAAACTACTGCTCTGTATTAATTTTAATTCATATTCAAGATTCAATATACAGCCAGACATAGTGGCACATGACTCTTTGATCCAAGCAGTCAGGAGGCAGAGGTCATGCTCTGTGAGCACAAGGCCAGCCTGAACTTCCTAGTGAGTTCCCAGGTGGTGTTCAAGGCCAGCCTGGACTTCATAGTGAGTTCCAGGATGGCCACAGCAACATGGTGAGACCCCCATGTCAAAAACATTAATTATATGTTCTAAGGCTTAAGAGGTTGAAGGAAGAAAGATCTCAATTTTGAGGACATCCTGGACTGTAAATGAGACTTTCCCTTTAAAAATATATTGTATAGATTAAGTAGCTATGCCAGTTGAAATCTATGAGGCTTTCAAAGTAACAGTAATCTCAATGTTCCAAAACCAGCAGAAGTGCTTGAATTGAATTTCATATCCATACAATTTACCTTTTGCCTGCCTTTAATTGATTGGCTACATACTGAAGAAGACCAGCAAGATCAATCGGGTATTTACGGAACACTGCACCACAGAAACTAGCCAGACCTACATGAAATAAGAAATAAAAAAATAAAATGTTACAAAACAAAATGTAAAGCATAATTTCAACAAATTCAATTTCTAAAATAAAATGAAGTATGAAAAAATTTAAAGATTTATTTATTTTCATGTCATGTGTGTTCGTGTTTCCCTCCATGTTTATATGTGTGCTATGTTCATAGATGCCTAAGGAAGCTAGAAGAGGGTGTTAGATGCCTGGATCAGGGGATATGGATGACTGTGACTGCCATGTGGGTGCTGGGAACTCTTGTCCTCTTGAAAAAGTAGCCAGTGATTTTAACCACTAAGCCATCTCTCCAGTACCATATGAATTAAGTTTTCATTGACGTATCTGAATGGAATTTTACAACACCAATAACTAATATTTATTAAGTATAATTATATAAGCACATTATATTAATTCTTCCAATAATCACCTTAGGTTAGTATAAACCTACTGATGAGGCAAACTGAAAAGAGATGGATCACATAACTTGCTCATGGCGACAGCACAATCTAGAGCAATAATCCAATCTATGTACCTGATCAATTAGGACTCCGTCATGCAGAATACCACATCAACTCAAACAACCAAATGCCCACCCTAAAAAGTTTGAAGTCAAAAAAGGTTGTTTATAACTAAGAACATGCTATAGTTATAGACAACAACAACAACAAAAAAAAAAAAACAGGTAAATTTTCTAAAAGCAGACAGACCCTTTTAATTTTTTTTTTATCTTATGCATATCTGTGTCTTGCCTGCATGTGTGTTTGTGTACCATCAATGTACTCAGTGGCCACAAAGGTCTGAAATGGGTATCAGACTCCCCAGAACTGGAGTTACAGAAGGTTGTGAGCCACCACATCAATTCTGGGACTAGAACCCAGGTCCTCTGAAAGAGCAATCAATGCTCTTAAATATTAAGCCATCTCTCTAGCCTAGGAAGAGCAATTTTAACCAATAGTCCCTCTCATTTCCTGAAGGGAGAGGAAACCCAAGTGAAGACAAGAATGCTTAATAATCTGTAGCTATCTATCGGGTATTTACTAACCACCTAAGTAATTAGACCAAGTCCTATCCGTAAAGAGATTAGCCTTCAGTGGAGAATTCAGAAAACTGAATGGCTATTATGAATAAAAGGCTCTGGAGCAGTAAATTCAGACTTCTCTATGGGAACATTAACAAGGAAAGTTTTTTTAATGATACCTTTTTTGAAATCTAATGAGCAAACAGAAGATGAACTAGATAAAATAAGTGACCATGGAAAAGCATCTAAGTTGAGGAAATAAGGAACAAAAAGACAACGGAAGGCACAAAATTTCAGTATTAACGGAACTGAAAACTGACAAGAGGGGGAGAGATGAAGCTAGACTAGTAAGGGCCCATTCCTAAAGGACTTAACTTGTAGCACTGACTAAGTATTTCATGGGCTGAGTAAATGATAGAATGCTTGCTTAGTATGTTTGAGGGACTAAATGCAATCCTCAATATTGTAGGGGGAAAAATCAAATGATACAGGACAACAGAGTCAAAATGTTACAATAGGGAAGAGTATAACCTCTAAATAACACTAAGTTAGAAAGAAAGGGATTGTCAACTTCCAAATGCTTCCCTAACGTCACCCATCTACATACTAGCACAGCCCAACCCTGTTTAGCTTTCCGGATCAGGTGACAATCCACACATTCGGGCTAGGATGACCAGACATTGCTTCCTCAAATTCTATTATAGCAAAAAAAATAGTCTCTTGAGTAAAGAAAATTAATAAGTACTAAATAAATCTCTATAAAGACCCAAGGTCTCAAACACTTTCAAGGACAAGCTTGATATCCTCAAGAGCTCTTGAGAAATAAGCCCCTAAAAGTCTGAAAACATAGAGTATACAGCCCAACCCTGTTTAGCTTTCCGGATCAGGTGACAATCCACACATTCGGGCTAGGATGACCAGACATTGCTTCCTCAAATTCTATTATAGTAAAAAAAAAAAAAAAAAAAGTTTCTGGAGTAAAGAAAATTAATAAGTACTAAATAAATCTCTATAAAGCCAAAGGTCTCAAACACTTTCCAGGACAAGCTTGATATCCTCAAGAGCTCTTGAGAAACAAGCCCCTAAAAGTCTGAAAACATAGAGTAACCAAACAAAACATGGCAGTTGCTACTTCCTTAGTATCACTAATAGTACTATCATCCTTAGAAAAAGAAGAATACTTACTCTGAAGCCAGTTTGAGATGGTTGTGTCATCATGTTTCATTTTCTCCTTTTCTGGATTAGCTAAAGCTTCAATGATACAATCTTTCACACATTGAGAAAAAATTATTACATATGTAAGACCCTTAAACCCCCATATCTCCAGGGAGAAATAAAAATAACTATACTCATTGTATACCAATTCTCCTTCATTACCCTCTTTCTCATCTCCTAACAAGTAATATTCCACCTCTACCAACATGTTTGATAAAACTAAGTCTCTCCCTTTCTTTAACACAAAGCACTCACACCTGTCCATGCATACACACGCACACACACAATTTCTCTGTTTGACCTTAGATCATTACTAAAGGAAATCAAAAAGAATAACTAAATCATTCAACATCTAAATACAGGGACACATTGAAATCTATATATTGCTTCACATGAAAGGATACAGGCCAATACATCGTAATTCAATGAGGTGAGGTATTTCAATGAATCTACTACAGGTGTTATTAAGTTATCATACTTCTGGATTTGTGACAAGATCTGGGAGATAAAGAGTAAGTTGTATTAACAATATTGAAAAAAACTTCTGTGCTAAGTGATAGTCATACTTACCCAAAATTAGAAATAATACAATTAAAGTGGTTCTATTATTTTGCATTTATATATAAATAAAACATACATACTATCATTCCCCTATAGAGTATTTTCTAAGGTTACATTTTCTATCTAGAAAACAATTCTAAGAAGTCTAAACTTGGATTTTAGAATGGTAGGGGCTAGTCCTGTTTTAAATGTATGTTGTTTAGAGTCTTTCTAAAATGGATTCTCTACCCTCTGCTTTTTGTTTCAGGTACATATTCGTTGTCTTGGTTTCTGTTTTGTTTTTCCAAGAGAGAGAGAAAACATGATGTTGGGTGGTTAGGAAGGTAGCAAGGATCTGAGAAGACTTGTTGGAGGGAAAAGAATATGATCAAAATATACTATATAAAAATGTCAATGATAAATTTAAAAGGAGGGTAATGCTGGATGTGGTGATACATGCTTTTAATCCCAGCATGTGGGAGGAAGAGGCAGGGGGATCTATGAGTTTGGGTCCAACCTAGTCTACAGAACTAGTTCCAGGACAGCCAGGGCTACCCAAGAAATCCTGTCTTGAAAAACCATTTTTTTAAAAAAAGGAAGGTAGCATTGTTGTAACTAAATCAAAGTGAAACACTATGTAGACATTTTTAAAACCTAACAGTAGTTCTGTTGTATATTACTAGAAAAAAGATAAATGTGTTAAATATATTATGTGAACTTTTGATTTTAGCATAAACTGGCATTTCATCAGCTCTCCCCAAAACATCTTAAAATTTACATCATTTCATTTCCAATTGTGCTGATTTAAAGAAAACCAAAAGTAAGATAGATCCCTTAAAATAATATTGACTTCAAAACGTACATAATCAAACAAAATGGTTGGATTGCTGTGGCTCAACTTGCCAATTTGTCTTCCTGAAGGCTTCACATTTTCCTTGGTTAGCCGCCTACAAGGGAGAGAAATGTCAAGGATCATACATACTAAGTAGCATTACTCATCATGAGCTCTGTTAGATCATGAGAGGAAAACCGAAACATACAAAAATGGATCCATACGAACTACAGCATTTTCATCTACTCTGTAGTAGAAGTTGGACTTTCTAAGGGAATTTCAGAGTTTAAGAGATGGTTATCTATTGAGAATAAAACTTTACAAATACATGAAAACTTTTTTAAAGAATCATAATTATTTTAGATTTACCAGGCTTCATTCATCAGTTCAGGGATTATTTCTCCCATTTTCTTATTCAAGGTACACAATTTTTAAAATCAACAAATTATATTCCTTTCTTCTTTATTTCCTTTGCACTCAGCATACTTTTTCCAAGATTCAAAAAATCTGTATCAGTGAAACTTTTATAGCTCAACACAATTATCAAACAAATTCTGGGGCTGGAGAGATGGCTCAGAGTTAAGTTAAGAGCACCACCTGCTCTTCCAGAGGTCCTGAGTCCAATTCCCAGCAACCACATGGTGGCTCACAATCATCCCTTATGAGATCTGGTTCCCGCTCCTGATGTGCAGATATACATGGAAACAGAATGTTGTATACATAATAAATAAATAAAATCTAAAAAAAATTCTGAAGCTTTTCTGAGATGATTACATAATAAAAGCAGAAACTGCTACAAGAGTGATTTAAAAAATCCAATAATTAAACTATGTCATCATCAGCTTATTCCCCATCTTGTTTCCTGCCAACGGAGAAGAGAGACTATTGGTATTAAATTGAGACCACATTCTCTTCTGCCTTCACACAGTCCGACCTTTCCCTACTTCTAATGCTGCTTTTGGGTGGTTCTACTTGCCAATTTTTACACTCTACCTACTCACATACACTACTTTTTATTCTATTCCCTCTGTCTTCACTATCCTAAAGGGAAAAATAAGTAAAACTAAAGAAATACTTTCTTGATGGTGTCCTACCTTCAAGCTGCCAGAGTTTAATGCACATAAAACACAACCAATGAGCATTTGAAGAATGAATAATTTGAAAACTTATAAAATTACAAAAATAATATATTAGTATATTCCACTCTCAATGTAAAAAGTTTAAGCAGCAAACTCATAAAGTCTGGTGAAACAGTTACAGCTAAAATGTAACAAAAATCCAAGTATATTAAAAATTCTACACATATTGTTCTACACTAAATATTTGTATTCATGTATGCATTCATTCATATTAATGCTTACTATGATACAGCACTAACATTAGGAATACAAATATGAGAGCAGTTCTTGCTCCCAAGCCTGGCCAAACTAAAGACTCAAATTTAAAGTCATGCTTTTAAAATGTTCATGTTATTTTTTTGTTTGTTGGTTTTTCTGGCACAGTCTCACCTCAGTAGGTAATAAAGGCAGGGATCAAACTCCTGCCTCAGAATCCCAAGTACGGGGAATACAGGAGTATACCACTACTCCTGACAATTTTCTTTTTAAAAAGCTAACAAATTTGAGAATGGTACTTATATCCAAGCAACAATATGAAAAGTGCAAATAATATATTCATATTGCCTTGAATATACATAAAAATATCTGGAAGGATAAATAAGAATCTAAATACTGGTTACTTTACTATTCTCCTTTTGGAAAGAATTGAATGTGTGTAGAAAAATGAGATACATTTTACTGTACACCTTTAAAATGTATATATTTTGGGCTGGAGAGATGGCTCAGCGGTTAAGAGCACTGACTGTTCTTCCAGAAGCCCGGAGTTCAATTCGCAGCAACCACATGGTGGCTCACAACCATCTGTAATGGGATCTGGTGCCCTCTGTTGGCATGCAGGCAGAAGACTGTATACATAATAAATAAATAAATCAAATCTTTTTAAAAATGTATATATTTTTATATGGGCACAATGTGATGCTTTTAATCTATATCGGCATTATAAAATGAATCTGTCAAGCTAATTATCATTTTATTGCCTCAAAAAGTTACCTTTTTCATTGTGGCGTGAGTCTTAAAACTATTCTTTCAGAAATTTTGAAATATACAATACTGTTATTAACTGGTTACCACACAATACAATATATAACTAATATTTACTTCTTACATATAAGTGAAATCTTGATTCCTTTGAGCAACATTTCTCCTTTCATTCAAATCTCTTTCCCCCCAATACTTCTCTGCTAGTGCCTGATAACCACCTTTCTCACTTTAAAAAGGGAGAAAATCCTGTCTATCACAACATGGACAAAACTGAGGAACACTGTGGTAACTGAACTAAGCTAGGCATAGAAAGATAAATGTTGTAATACTTGCATATAAAATCTGTATACTCATTCATTTACTGAAATTAAAACCATATGGCCATATAATTTTCAAGAATTTTATATAATTACAAAAAGGAAAACTATCATAGTAATGTGCCCAAGTAGAATGCTAGCATAATTTGCCTAAAGTGTACTGGTGATACAAATCAACTTTGTTTGGCAGTATGTTCTGGGGAAGGCTTCAGAGCGCTGACGCTTGAGCTCACTTTCTAAGAATGAATCACAGATAGAAAGGAAAAGGCATGCTAAGGAAAACTTATACAAATAAAGGAAACAAAAAATAGACAGAGGAAGTAAGGCTACGAAGAGTATGGTACATTCGGGTAAACAAGTAGGCTCAGTACAGCTGTAAGTGTAATCATGAGGAAATAAGGTAGGATATATAGCAGAGCAATGAGTATCCCTCACATCTCCATGCTGTAGGCTTAAAGTCAAAATTCTTTCAAGTTCACCAAACCTAACAGCCTCTCCAGCAACTACTTCCTACAATAACTTCTTCCCCATTAAATAATTAGATATTTTCTTCTCTTGTTTATCTCCCTACACCATTATATATAGTCTACATAACAACAACCAATAAGCCAAACTGTGACCATGCACATGCCTGTTTTCCCAGTAGACAATGTACAGAGACAACAGCACTGGGCAAACACAGTATCATTACAAACTATTGTACCAAATGAAACCAAAGAATACATGACTTTTAATTAGAATAACCATAACTGGATTTATAAAAAGCTGGACAACTGACAAAATCCTTGTTGAAAACAAACAGAAGTGTATTTAGTATCTAGAATAATGCTAGCATAAAGCGTGCAATTTTCATAAGATTAAAATAATGTATAAGAAAGTAGAATTAATATCACTCTTATGAGCAGTCTGACTTTCAGGGCACACACATGGAGTAAGTAGAGAACTCACTCCTACCTGTTAGTCCCTAACCTGCGCATGCATACCATGGCATGTGTACACCCACATACATAGACACATGAATCTAAAACACAAAAATATTAACTTGTAATCAAAATGAGCTAACATAAAAATTAAGTCATTCTAGATGCAATACATAATTAGCTATACCTTTAACAAATATGTATAAGACTTCTCAAAATTAAGACTCTAAACAAGATAGCTGAAACAAAGTAAATTATATCCAGGCATAATTAGGATTAATATAAAAACAATAAAACTTACTTCATGATATACTTAGCTCTGTCTATTGTTTGAGCTTTAACTTTTACTAAAAGTGGGTGGCCATTATAAGTTTCATTCTTCCACTGGCCATACAGACGGTATCTTTAAAAAAATGAAATGAAAAATTAGAAAACATTAAGTGCTTAAAAGTTAATGTGCTAGAATTAATGAACAGGAGTTAACAATGTGAATAAGTACTTACCTATGTTGATAGGGAAATGTCTTAAACATTCCCCATAGTTCCTCAGACATGCAAGCATTGCAGTCCATCAAAGAAAGAGATGGAAGTAATACCTGGTCAGTAATGCTAAGCAAACAGCTAAGGATAACTTCCTAAGAAGAAAGCAAGAACAAAATATGTCATTAAGAGGCTTATTTCAGTATATCCCACCCCCCCAATGGGAAGAGCAGTCTTAAAGGAATTCTCATATATATATTTAAAAATATATATAAATATAATTCCCCACCCTATCATTGTCTTTTCTCCATCCAGGACAGTGAATGTGGTAAAAGATGCAAAGGAAGCAGCAAGGTAATGAAAGACTTAACCTTTTTTCCTTATATAGTATGGTAATCTTCAAAAGGAGGATATTAGTTTTAAAAGAAAATTTAAGCTGCCAAATACTATACTGAGCACATAAAGTATAAAATAATCATTTCTGATGATAGTTAAACCTTCACAGTAAAATACTCAGCATGCTACATTCTGACAAATACATCCAATATTTAATATTTTAAGTCTCTTACCGTTTTTTCTTTATCTTCTTGTTTGCTTCCATCAGACTGAAACTAAAATTTAAAGTAATAAAATGTTTAAAAATTGTTTCCCTAGTTTATAATTTTAAAAATTAAATTACATACTTAGTTGTTTGCCTTTTACGAACATGTATATTTGAAATACGACATATTACTAATAAGCATTTTAAATTTTCATGTATATTTTTTAACCTCTAAATAATTTTAAATCCACGAATTTTAAGTATAAATCTGAGGAGAGTTTGTTCCTTTATTTTTATGTGTGTGTCTATGAGACATGGTCTCATTTAACACTGGCTGGTTTCCAATTCTCTTTGTAGTCCAGGCTAACCTTTGAAGAAGGGCAGAGTCTCAAGGAGAAGCTCAATAGATGTGGAACCAGTCAGACACACAAAATGGGATAGAGGTAAAAGCCACATGGTAGAACACAGATTAATAAAAAATATGCGTGAACTTAAGTTATAAGTGCTAGTTAGGAACAAGCCCAAGTTTGGCCAAGCTTTTATAATTAGTAATAAGTCTCTATGTTGTTTATTTGGGAACTGGCAGTCAGGACAGAAAACTCCACCTACAATTCAATTATAGAGCAGTGGCCTGTCAGAAACAAAACTAAATAGCTATTGCTGTTTTCTTTGCAGTAGAGGACTGGTAATTTAGATAACACATTGTGTATCTAGAACGAGGCAGAAATAAGGATAGGCCATAATTGAAAAAACTAGGATTATAGCTTATTACAGTTTAAGGATATTAGGCTACCCCTTTTCCTACCATACTGTGATTTAAACAAACCTAATAAAACTACATAGTTTTATTTTGTAGAAATAAAATGTTTTATTCCAAAGAATTAGAATATTTTCATAGTAACTTAGCTCATTTACTTCCCTGAGTAACTCATGTGAGTGTCTAATGTCCATATGCCGATTGTTAATATTTCATAAGCAGGAAAATTTTTAAAAATATGGGAAACAAAACAAAGCTATCTAGAAGAGTAGTAAACATTCCTATTAAAAGCTCATTACAGCAAGGATTAAATGGAAATAAATCAGGAGGTACATGTAAATTAAAGTAATTTTTTAAAAGAAGATAAACACACTGTGGTTGTTTGAAAGAAAATGGTCCCCAAAGGGAGTGGCACTATTAGGAAGTGTGGCCTTGTTGAAGGAAATGTGTCACTGTCAGGGTGAGCTTTGAGATCTCTTGTACTCGAGCTTCCCTCAGTGTGACAGTCAACTGACTTCCTGTTACCTGCCTATCAAGAGGCAACGACTCTCAGCTCCAGCATCAGGTCTGCCTGCCAGCCACCATGCTCCCCATCCTGATGACAATGGACTGAACTTCTGAAACTGTAAGTGAGTTGCCATGGTCATGATGTCTCTTCACAGCAATTAAGAAAAAAACCCTAATTAAGACAACACTCCATTTATCTGTTCTTTTTCTTCTAGTTTACTCTATTTTTGGATTAGGGGTAACATAAAATATTACCCATACAATACTCTATGCTGCAGTGAACAGCATGCTGGCTGAAACAGGAGACATAAGGAAGTGGGTACAAGGTGCAGCTATTTACTGAGTGTCATGCACTTAGATTTTGAAAAGGACACAGTTCCTATCTTTGAGGTGACAACTCTTAAAGCTACATGATCTTGAAGTGCTTTCAGCATTTGAGTTTAGAATTTGAGTAAGACAGAACACTCAACTAGGTTTAGAAAGGCCATCATCAAAAAGAACTGAGGTTCCAACATCACTCTATAAAGGAAGAGCAGATGATGGCACTATAGCAATATTCAGCACCCAAAAAATTAAGAATTAAAAAAAATAAGATAGGCAATTATCAAGACAGGCGTTGAGAGAGTTGAGAAATAGAGGGAATTATAGATAAAACTAAACAAATAGCTTCCTATGACTAAGGACCTAATTTAGTGCTTTTAACCCTTGAATATTTTTTCAAATGATACTTAGGACTGTATATTACCTCTGATGAAAACACTTCAGATTTGTGACTAGGATGTCTGTAAAAATTATGGCTCTATTTTTACTTACATATTCTTCATATTGTTTATTAAATGCCAATTATTGAGTACCTAGTAGGTATGGCATATTAGATTAAAAACTACACATATATACCTCAAAAGTACTCTATGAAAAACCTTTTTGTTAGAAACAATCCAATATAGTCCCCATTAAAATAATTTAGAACTGTACTAGAAAGATGGTACAGCAGTTAAGATCACAGATTGCTCTTCTAGAGGATCCAGGTCTGATTATCAGCACCCAAGAGGCAGTTAGCAACTATCTATAACTCTAGTTCCAATGAATCCAACACCCTCTGCTGGACTCCACAGATACTGTACACATAAGCTACGTAGACACAATGTGGAGGCAAAACACCCATACACATAAATCCATGATATTTTTAAATAATCAAGTAAAAATTAAACAAAAATAATTTAGAACTTCTGAGGGTAGTGGCACATGCCTGGAATCCAAGCACTCAGGAGTAGAGGAAGGTAGGATTTTAAGTTTAAAGCTAAATATCAAAATGAAATAAGAATATTAATTTGGAGTTTAAAAATACAACTCACAGAGTTATAGGAGTGGGAGGTTACACTTGGAAATTCTTTCATTTTTTTTCCAGTGCTGGAAACTGTTATATATAAATAGTTCCCATTATAAAACAATAAATATCATGTACATCTAACTTTTGAACAAATTACAGCATGCAGTCATTTTACTTTGGCTTTCCCCAAAAGCAGACAATATTCAAGTGCAGGCAAGTAATCCTAGGAAGCAACAGTAACAAATGAGCCCTGTAGGTGAAAAGGGTTCAATACAACACAGCGCGTCTGCAAGCGGAGGCACAGCCAGCACTGCGGGCACCTCAGCAAGCAGAAGTTCATGCAGGATATGATTCAAGAGGTATGCAGCTTCATGCCCTACAAGTAGTGCATCGGGAGGCTGCTCAAGGTGTTCAAGGGCAAGTGCTCGCTCAAGTTCATCAAGAAGGCTGTGGCCAAGAAGGACAAGGCTCCCTGCAACCCCGCTCCCCTCAACAACTTTATGCTGCACGAAAAAGGCACATAAAGTTTGATCTGTAATTCATTTCCTAAATATGACTGAATACTTGTCATATGAATGAAGAAAATAAGATGATCTTAGTTCAAACCAACTATTATAAATGGCAATACAAATATAAACATCTCAGTAGTGCTTCCCTGACCAGTCTCATTGAAAAGCAGGGCTCTAGCATGTGTAGTTGTACACATCTCAGCAAGAAACCTAATGCTTTGTTGTGGCCTCTGTGAGCACTGCATACACATGCTACATAGACATCAGTGCAAGAAACTCAGCCAAAGGTCTAAAATGTCTCTAACTTCAGAGTTCCTCAGATGATTTGTATACAAAGTATAACAGTGAAAGTACACTAGGAGGCAGAAGAAGCGGTACCAATCACAAGGGTCTATGTGGAAAACAACTATAATGAAAGGTTTAGTTGTTTTTAAATATTCTTGGGCTGATAAGATGGTTCATCAGGTAAAGATGCTTGTCTTCAAAGCTGACATGGATCTGAGTGTGATCCATGAGACCCACATGGTAGAAGGAGAACTAGCTACAAGTTGTCCTCTGACCTCCACATAGCGCTGTGGAATGTATGTATACACACACACACACACACACACACAAAATAAATGGAATAAAAGTTTGCTTCTCAGAAGGGAAGCAAAAACCAAGGAGCATGGGGACAACAAGAAGAGGGAGTTGAACTACCTCAAGATCAGTTCTGCCACTCGTGGGCATATATGCAAAGGACACTTCATCCTAGCACAAAAAATATCTGCTCAACCATCTTCATTGTTACTATATTCTTAATAGCCAGAAACCACCTCGATGTCCTTCAACACATGAATAAAGAATACGTGGTACATTTACATAATGAAGTATTTCTCAGCTGTTAAAAACATGAAATAATGAAGTTTGCAGGTAAATGGATGGAACTAGGAAAAAATCATCCTGAGTGATGTATCCCACACCCAGAAAGACAAATATGGCATGTATTTGCTTTATATGTGATTATTAATCAATGACATCCAAACTACAGAGGGTGGCTATAGAGTAAGGGACTAGAAACAGATCTCATTAGGAAACAGAAATAGAATAGGAAGGTTAAGTGAGGACTGGGTAGGAAGGGGGAATGAGAGAGGGAATATGGAGAGAGACAGCTAAAATTAGGGCCATTTGAGGGGTAGTATGGAAACCCACTACTTCAAAGCTTCCTAAAATAAAAATATATGAAGGTGATCTAAACGAAATCAAATAATAGGAGAGACAGAGCCCCAACTGGCCATCTCTTATCACCAAATGAATCTTCCAGTATTGGGATTGGGGTACATCTAATTGAGTTGTTGGACAAAGGGATCCCACCCATGGAAATCACCAAACAACCCAGGCTGTTGCCAAGACAATAGGTTACTTTCCAAAAACTGATGGCAAGGCCTCATTGGTGAAGACAGTACCTACAGAACTCACTGAACATGGAGAAGTCAAGCTGATGCCTATCTAGAGCCTCCGCCCCTATATTCTGGTCTCTGGAACCCATACTCAACACTGCTTCAGTGACCAAGAACCTGACACTAAACATCTCAGGGACCTAGGGTAAAACCAAACATTACTGGTCTTGAAAAAAAAAAAAAAGCATCCAGGCGGTGGTGGTGCACGCCTTTAATCCCAGCAGGCAGGAGGCAGAGGCAAGCCTGGGCAGACTGGGCTGGCTTTGAACTCACAGAGATCCGTCTGCCTCTGCCTCCCCAGTGCTGGAATTAAAGGCGTGCGCCACCAACGCCTAGCCAACAATTTAGTCTTTAGACCAGCAGCATCAAGTATAGATTACATGATCATTAGGTTATTTCTTTTCTAAGTATATAAGCTGCTTCCAAAATAGGAGTTGTATAACAGCCTCAATATACAAATAATATTTGTTAAATAAATTTAACTGCAAATACACTGCTTGGAACTAACATCCTATTCACTATTTAAAAGCAATTTTATGAATTCTGATTGGATCCCGGTAAAAGCCTTTTAAATCTACAATACAGAACATATTGATGTGATCATAAAGCTCTGTTTCCTTTGGGCTAATTCATGTTTTGCTATGTTTTCTGGAAAATAAGGCCTCAGTATGTTGCCCAGGTGATTCGCAAATGCCTGGGTTTAAATAGTCTCCTGCCTCTGCATCCCAAATGCTGCAACTACATGCATACACTGCACCAGGCTGATAAAATATTCTAGTGAGCAAAAACATACCAAAATTCTACTTCATACTACTGGGGGGCGGGATTCATTTTCCTAATTTTCCTACCACAACTCTAGTAATGACAAGACACACATTTCTCGCCCATAGGTCCTGAATGGTCAAAATGGTTATCTTTCTTTTCCCTTATCCTTCTATGAAGAAAAGAATGGACTCCAGGCAAGAGCCATGAGACCATCAAGGTGGGAAGGTAGAAGGTGAGGAGAGAAGCGGATGGGGTATGAATGAACAAGGTAAAGTGATATATTTGTATAAAATGTCATAATGGAACTCATTATTTTGCACACTAACTTAAAAAAATTAATGAAAGATAGGAATAGAATGGAGCTGGCACAACAGAGCCAGCAACAGAATTGCTCGCTCCCATAGAAAATGGGGAAGAGAGAGCATGACGAGTCTAGTAAGTATGTATCTTTGTACCAATACTTACATATGTATCTTTATATGTAAGAGTGGTATACATTACACTTTTTAAAAAATTCTTGCAATAAGAGATAAGAACATTAATATTTTTCAAATGCAACAGTATTGGGTAAGTGAAAATATGATGAGAAATAGGCTATTTACATAGTCTCAAAGTATCTCCCATATTAGCTACAAAGGGAGAAATAGTAACTGTAGAGTAGAGAGCAATCTTGTGGTGAGGAACTTACCAAGTGATCAAAGCTTATGTAACCTGTAATTAAATTAAGTATTATAATACCATGTACCAGTGAGGCTATGAAACATCTAGAAGTCCCAAATATTTGCTCTCAGAGATGTTAAATACATAGACACTGTCAGTTTTTTTTTTTCTTTCTTTCTTTAAGAGACGGTTTCACTATGTAGCCTTGGCTGGCCAGAGCTTGCTATAATATAAACCTGGCTAACCTCAAAATCTTATAGAGATCTTCCTGCATCTTTTTCCTTTAGTTCTGGAATTAAAAGTGTGCACCACCAGGGGGTGGAGAGATGGCTCAGAGGCTAAGAGCACTGACTGCTCTTCCAGATGTGCTGAGTTCAATTCCCAGCAACCCCATAATGCTCACAACCATCTATAATGAGATCTCGTGTCCTCTTCTGGCCCATAGGCAGACAGAACACTGTATACATAATAAGTAAATACATCTTAAAAAAACAGAAAAAAAGAAAAAAAAAGTATGCATCACCACATTCAGCAATTTTGCAATTTCTTATAGTTAAACATATACTTATTTATTTCACTAACAAATCTCACTTCTGGCAATGCAGAAACATGCTTCCCAAAAGTATAGATATTTAAAGCAGCTTTATAACAGCCCCAACCAGAAATAACTTAAATATCCATCACCTGGTAAATATATCAGTAACTATGTTTCCATATAATGAAATATTACTTATCAAAAGGACTACTGACACATGTAATAACTCAAATGATGAATTTCAAAAAAAATCAGAAGAGAACATATAATTATTTCCATGAAATCATAGAAAAAGCAAAAGTATAATGACAGAAACCAGCAACACAGAGGAGAAACTAACTTAAATAAGGTAGCAAAAGGTAACAAACAGTATGTGTGATGAAAATAGTCTATTGATTACTTGTGGTGATTATGGCATTGGGTAACAGACAGACAGACATTAATCAAGTCAAAAAATTAAGCATTTTAAAGACTGGCGACACATGTCATATGCATATTCTATACCATGTATGTTTTTTAAATAGTCTGTTTTATGAATAAGGTATGGGCATTGCTAATAATATTCAATTTTGTGGTTTAAGTGGTGGACACATGGGTGTTTAGTTTTAGTATATATAATTTATTTCAATAAAAACTTTACTTAAAAAGAATAAATGGGGGCTGGAGAGGTGGCTTAGAGGTTAAGAGCACTGACTGTTCTTCAAGAGAACTTGAGTTCAATTCCCAGCAACCACATGATGACTCACAACCATCTATAATGAGATCTGGTGCCCTCTTATGGTGTGCAGGGATACATGCAGACAGAACACTCTATACATAATAAATAAATCTTTAAAAAATGGCCGAGCATTGATGGCGTGCCCCTTTAGTCCCAGCACTTGGGAGGCAGAGGCAGGCAGATCTCTGTGAGTTCGAGGCCATGGTTTACAGAGCAAATGCCAGGATAGACAGGCTCCAAAGCTACACAGAGAAACACTGTCTCAAAAAACCAAAAAAAAAAGAAGAAGAAGAAGAAATGATAAGCTGGGAACACGTACATACTTAAAACACACAAAATACCAAGTTCAACCCTGTCACCAAAAATAAGTAAAAACAGAAATAAGAACCCTGAGTAGTTTGAGGATGGAAAGACTCCAAACAACTAATACTAGTGATTCAAAGTGCATGCAGAAAACACAAGGAAATAGGTAAGGGGAAAGAGTAGTAAGGAAGCACTAGTTGTAACACAATTCACAATATGGATTCTCCTAAGGCAGGTATTTGATGAATCATCTACCTAGATCTGGGCTTGTAAAACACAGTCACCACTGGGACACAATGGACTTTCCATAAACTGAGTTTACTCAACACAACTTTGCTTAAATCATGTTTGCTCTGTTTTTGCTTTTAGAAATACTCATCAAAACAAATATATTCAGAACACTTTCATTTCAAATTTGAATTTCCTATTAGGAAGAAAAATCTTACTGACCTCCTTCATAAATGACTTGCCTATGCGCACGACTTTTGCAAATAAAATGGGGTCGTGAGAAAGGTGAGGGCCAAGGTAACAGAACATGTTGAATACATCCCTCCTCAAATCTTCAAAGGTCTCTACTTGCTTTGGTGCTCTCTTGTTTTGCAAAGCACTAATGGGTGAGCCTTTAGCACCTTTAGGAACACCAACTCTATAAAAAAGAAGCACGATTTAGAAAACTATGTACTATTGATGCCTAATGTCTTAACACAGTCAGTTTCTTATTCTTATATTTATTCTAATCACCACTAACTTTATTATAGTAAGTAATTCTCAAGTGGCAAAAAAAATAACAACAAATTCAACAAGTTTAAAAGCAAAGCTCAGAAAGAATGTTTCAAAATAACAACTTAAATAAAGGAACTCTCAATGTCGCTCTCAAGTAACATTTAACATATGAGTTCAAGTGTTTATAGGAATGAAGAGTAAGGGATGGGCCTCAGATGTATGACAAGATGAAATCAAACATTTCTCAATCTGGGCTCTACTACACTAAGTATGAGGAAGTGGTAATAGGTAAGATAACTGTACAATCAAAGTACAATACTAGAAAGGCCAGCATGTTCAGAGTTCTCATATACTGAGCATGTGTCCCACCTCTGAGAAGAGGCCTGCACTGTCTGCAACCCAGGTCGCAATGAAACCAGCAGCTAGTAGCTATACACAAGTCAGCAGGATGAGGCTTTTGAGAGGCCGAAAACAGACTCTAGTCTATGAGACTGAAGCCAGAGCTGCTACAATACTGCTCCTAAGTTCCCTACAAATAGGTTGATGTCTATAGAACTAATTGACAAATCTGGCAACTGCACTAGTTTAATTTCCCAATCACCAGCCTTACTGTCAGAATGCTAATGCCTTCACTCAGAGCCATTAACCCAAGAATAGAGAAATGCTTCTGTAAAGCTAATAAAAAGGGGAAAACTTTCTGCCTCCCAAGAAGAAAAGTTTTAAAACAGAAGAAAGGTATTTTCCATCGACCCTAGATGCTGTCAATTGGAGGCCAATACCAGACTGATCCAGACCCCTGAACATGGATGTCAATAAGGAGGCCTCTGCACTCCAGGGAGCCTCTGGTATATTTTTCCCTGGTGTAAGAAGGGACTTTGAGGGGGCTGGAGAGATGGCTCAGTGGTTAAGAGCACTGGCTGCTCTTTCAGAGGACCCGGGTTCAATTCCCAGCACCCACATGGCAGCTCACAACTGTCTATTACTTCAGTTTCAGGGGATCTGACACCTTCACACCAATACACATAAAATAAAGTTAAATAAATAAAAAAGAAGGGACTTTGAGAGCCCATCCCACGTGAAGGGATACACTCTGGCCCTGGACACATGGGGAAGGGCCCAGGAAGATTTGGTAGACTTTGCAGAGACCCCATTGAGGGCCCTACCCTGCCTGGGGAGTGGTGGGTGGATGGGGTGGGGGGTAGGTTGGGGATGGGGAGGAGGGATGGGGGTGAGGGGAGGGAGAGGGAGAGGGAAAGGGAGAAGGGACTTACATGTGAAACAAGCTTGTTCCCTAACTTGAACTAATAAATTTTAAAAAATTTAAAAAAAGAAAGGTATTTTCACTCTCAATAAATGCAAAAAGCTCAAAAAGCTTAACTTAAAATTTTCATATTACATTGCAGCACACATTCTAGAACACAGGGCCATTAGGAGAACAATCATGTAAACATGGCAGACATGCCCTGTTAATAGTTCTTACATTTTTAGAAAACATAGTAATAGATGTGCAAAATTTAAAGAGAAAAGACACAAATACATAGATCTTTTTAGTAATCCAAAGCTATTTATAGCTTATCACTTAAAATGGAGTAGCATACCTTCGGTAGAGAGGCTCAACAGTTACGTGAATGAGCTTGCAAATAGCTAGAGCTATTAATTTATGTGAAGCTGCATAGTATGGAGGCATCTGATCCATGATGCTCTGTGCATGTTGCCAATCACCGATCTTTAACAAGGCTTCCAACAAACCAAGTTTTTGGTTGTCAGGTGGCTAAAAATGAACAAGTATAACAATGATACTTGGAATACAGATATTTCTTTTTAAAACTTGAGCTAAATATCACAATAAATGTACACCCAAAAAGTTATATCTGGGAAATTTAACAATTGCCTGAATTTTCAGTGACTTGAAAAAATAGGACCTTTTGATTTCAGGGTTTTTTTTGTTGTTTTATTTTTCCATTTAGCACAAACATTGGCATTATAATTTATGAATTTGGAATTTACTTTGACTTAATGCTATACTGCAGTAGACACTAGAATTCATTCATCATTGAGAATCCCAGTGGGATTTGAAGAATATTATATACAAAGAAAGAATAAAAATCAATATATTTTGTGATTTTTTTTATTTTGACAGTTACACAACAAAAAGAGCAGCCATCTTTGTAAAGGTACCATTCATATTAATATCCATAAGTGTTACCCAAATCAAATTTCAACATAATCAAAATTAAGAAATTATACTTCCATGAGGTGATTAACATGAGAAATTAAATTTTGTGATTCTAAACAATGTAAACTTTACTAGACTAATTAAATGTACCTTCTCTACTTTCTCATCATCTTTGTCCTTTTCTTTGTCTCGTTCATCAAGTTTTTCAGTAGACAATACAACCATTGTTAGTTTTCTTACAATTTGCTTAGCTTCCACAATTTCTCGTTTGTATTCATCCATAATGGAATTATCAGCTGGTAGAAGCTAAAAATAGATCATGAAAATTTCATGAGTTAATACAAATAAATAGCTTACATATATAAAAAGCAAATACTATTGTCCAATTAGTAAATCTATGAATACGAAGTTTCGCTTATTCATATCTATGCTTTCCTTCCAAGTAAGTCTTAGTTATTGTCTGATAATTTAAAAAGGTTAGTACCTCAATATTGAAGACATCTTAAAGTCACATAGCAATAAATGCTTTGTATCTTTGGTACACTAAAGGTCCTAAATTCATAATACAGAGATGTTTACCACTGAATTTATAAATATAGCCAAAATGTATACCTATTCCATTGGAAATATTGGGAGAAGTGTGCTCAGTGGGAGAGAGCAAAGTTCGTCTAGCATTACTAGAACCTGTATTTGAACTTCAGTACTACCCAAACAAAGAAAAATTATGTATTTACCTGTTAAAAGCCAAATTCCAAGCTAAATTAAGTATTACATATATACCAAAAGGAGAGACTTGAATGTTCTAATTTTCAATTGGTTTGGTACATATAATGTTAGAACATCACTAACACTCTCTGGTGTTTTCCTTTTTATTTGTTTTGTGGTGCTGGAGTTTAAATCCAAGACCCTGCCTGAGTGCTTAACTTCATTATCATTTCAGATCTATTTTGTAGACCTTCCAATACTTCCTCTTCTAATATTCATAGTTTCAGTTTGTGAATCACTTTTCTTTCAATCCTGAATAGTGCTCTTATCCCAAGAGAAAAATCCAAACTATCCACTATATATGCAGATAGGAGCCTTCCAATGGTTTAGTTCCAACCTGCTTCTCATCCTCATTACTCCCACATGCCTCCTAGGCTCCAAACACTCTCAGGTTCTTGGTGTCTCCTTACACAGGTAACTCAAATGCTGTTGAATCTCTAGCTTTCAAACTCCCTCAATTTTACCGATATATTTCATCCTGGAAAATATCTCCTCTGCTGTGATCCGAGTTCAACCACACTAGTTTAAAAGACTTTCCAACAGCCACCCCACTCACAGATGAATGTCATCACTATCTACTGTGAGGTCACAATGCAGACTACATGTTCATACGAGGCATTTTTCTCCCATGCCACAATGTGACATTGCAAGCTCTCTAGCCATGGTATACAAATAGGAAGGAAATTATCATGTGATTTCAAAGACAGCCAAGACTACAGATATAAGTCAACAGATAGCCCAAAGCAGAAACTAATGAAAGATTACACTGCAAACTTCAGCTTCCCAAACTGGCACCTCAACTCTTGATGAACTACAATACTAAACCCAACAAAAAATCCCAATAGTAGTCAATTATTACACAGTAAAAACAATGAATTTTTAATATACTAAAAGTAAAAAAAAAAGCAATGTTTACCTAGAACTATCTAAGCAATCCCTATTTCCTACAAGTCACATGTAAAAATAAAGGTTAACACTACAATGCTTAGTGCTTGACTTTTCTTCCCATGAGCTAAGGACTGGTGATGATTCAATCTTTAAACCTATAAGGGTGACTAAGAGGAATTTAATTTCCATAGTTGGTCAAAGAAGAGAATCCACTAAGTGTTTAAAGTAGACAAAACAATAATATATTATATAGCTTCAAAAATAAAACCCAGCAGTCTAGAGCCAACACTGAGAGCTACATAGTTGTCTACTCCTCTCCCCGACCCCTGAGAAGCAGAAGCAAATACTCTTAACAGACCACTCAACTTACATGTACGTAAAGATCATCTAAATCTATGAGATTAAATTGCAGAAGCACTGCTGCAACTCTGTATAAAGACGAAGGAGTCTCACCACTTGGTTCCTGAAAGAAAAAAAAAATTCCTTAGGGTATAAAGTAAATTTAAAAACCTTTCTCTACCAATCATCAATAAAAATTAATTAATACACTTCACTCTTCTCTGTTTCAAAAATCAAACATCTGAACAGTGGGGCAAAGATTTTTGCCAGCATCCTAAAACATCCTCAGATGAGTACAAAGAGAACAACCTGCATGGGACAGACCTAGGCCCTCTGAATGTATGTGACAGTTGTGTAGCATAGTCTCTTTATAAGGCTCCAAGAAGTGAGACTAGGACCTGTCCCTTAGTGCTTAGCTGGCTTTTGGACACCTGTTCACCCAGTCTTGACACAAGGGGAGGAGCTTAGTCATGTCTCAACTTGATGTTCAAGCCTATGGGAGGCCTGCCCCTTTCTGATTGGATATGGGGGAGGAGTGGATGGCCAGGCGGGTAGATAGGAGGAGGGTAAGAGGTGAGGGAGGAGGAAAGGGAAGCTGTGATCAGTATGTAAAACAAATGAAAAAATGTTTTTAAGTAAAATTTTAAAAAAGTTTTGAGACTAAGTATCCACATCAGAATATATAATAATATGAGTAAAAGTGGAGACCTGAACAGAATGTGAGATTTAAACTATATAACATCATCTTCATTTCTGCTTGTAAAGCTGTTATTGTGGATGATTTGTTTTTTTCATATTTGCTTTTCAAGTAGTTGTCAGTGAGCATGCAATGCGGATAGGCAGGACTGGCAAATGTGGAAGTACACACTATACCTTTATGTCTTGAATTTTGTGCTATGTATATCTAATTATACCCCAACTTCCCCTTTAAAACAGTTCAGATAAATAAATCTGCACTGAAAACACAAAATGACAAAGTTAATTCCAGAGAAACTATGAGGGCCTATATGTCTAGAAAAACAATTATAGACACTGAAACCAATCTTTAAACTATTTTCAGTAAAATAACTAGTAATACAAGTCAAATGTAAATAAAAAGCAAACATTGACAACATACTAAGTTTTTTTTTGCAACACTGAAAACAAACTTCTGTAAGTAAAGGTTTCCATACTTGGGATGCATATTATGACCATAACCAAACTAATTTGTATTTGTTAAAAAATATCCTGTTTTGCTGTATTTTTTTACAATAGATAAGTCTTCAATTTAACAAGTTTCTTGATTCTAAATGTTAGCACATAAATGACTATTTAGTGTTAAATATTTTCAATAAAAACAAATAATGGTCCAAGTTTGATGTCAAAACAAACTCACAAAAGTTTACTGAACTTATTGATGCGTCCTGAAATACCTGACTTGAATGTACTAAAACCACATTCACTGTTCTTTAAATCCCAATTTACATGACTGAGCTCTAGAAATTTCACCTCCCCTTTCTAATATAACTTCTCACTAAGCTCTGTCTGCCCGACATTTTTGTCCCCTGCCTCCGTCAACCTCACCTGCCACGGAATCTGCCAAGGTCCCCCTAGTGCTTTATCATAACAATTTCTGCACAGAAAAGTCTCAACATGCTAGCTATTACTCTTCCAAGTATTATCAGACCCTGTCTCTCCAAAATTTAATTCTGCTTTTCTCCAGACTTTCTCATCAGATCATTTAAACTGTTAATATGTCATATAATATAATCATATATAACTTAAGTCATATCATTAGCTTTCCATTTCTCTATCTCTTCAGCTAAATATTTGAGCTAAAACTAGCAAATAATATAGTGAAAATGAAAAATAAAACAAACAAAACATAGAAAATTATGAAGTTAACCTATACATATATGTACGTTTTTACCTGGTAAAACTTGAATTTGAACCCAAGAATATGACACAGTGTTTGCGGTTCACACATGCTCATGTAAGATTCTAATAAAGATATAAAGAAGTCATCGTGTTCTGGCCTGCATTCAAACACTTCTAAAATTACATCCAAAACTCTATTGGGATCCAAATTAAAGCATCCTGAAACAGATAAGATACATATAAGTTCAAAAGTGATTTACATGACATTTCTAGTAAAGTCATCAACCATGAAAATATATAGTAAGATAAAACTATCTAATAACAGCTTATTTTCAAAGTTTGTGCCCTCTCCTTAAGAGGAGAACCTCCTCAGGAACATTTTTAAAGGCTGTATGTTTCACAGATAAAAACAGAAAAAAGCACCGGGCGTTGGTGTTGCATGCCTTTAATCCCAGCACTCGGGAGGCAGGCGGATCTCTGTGAG
This sequence comes from Cricetulus griseus, assembly GCF_003668045.3. Lineage (NCBI taxonomy): Eukaryota > Metazoa > Chordata > Mammalia > Rodentia > Cricetidae > Cricetulus > Cricetulus griseus. Next base: position 26,116,757 of record NC_048604.1, on the reverse strand, counting down.
TTCCAGGCCAGCCTTGTCCAGAGAGAGTGCCAGGATAGGCTCCAAAGCTACACAGAGAAACCCTGTCTCGAAAAACCAAAAAAAGAAAAGAGAAAAAAGCAGAGGAATGGGGTATGCTCAATTACTGTACAAGTTTAAAGTAGCCATGCTGAAGGATTAAAACTTTTTTTATTAATGTCTTACATAACAAGCTATTTCGCATACAGTGAAACTCTAAACAATCAACAAGCTTCAATATCCAAAGATTTTTTTTTTCCAACTGACAGCTGTGGTAAAGCATAGGCACTCTTGTGTTTAAGCATCTTAGAAAGGCTTTTGTCTATCCTAAGTATCAACAGACATGTGATCTTCAGAGAAATCATAAGCCTAGCTCTCAACCACCAGTTACGTTAAGCAACATATACATAAATGGGGGGGGGGGCGCAGTGATGTCTTTATGCCTTTGGAGGAATAGAAAACCATCCTGGAGGAGAGTGTGTGGGAAAAATTAAAGAAATAACAGACCTGAAACAACCATGAACTCATTCCTCCATTTAAATATTAGACAGCTATCTGCTAAGTGTCACAAGCTTGTGATACACAGTTAAGAGACTGCCTCTTCTATCAAGTTTTCATACCTTATGAAGAATGATCACTAAAGAAATGCACGGGAAGTAACTGGGGTTTATCCAAAAATGGACAGTCAATAGGTTACAGTAAATGCAACTAGATGCAAGCAAGAAGAGGGACCATTATAGGTTTAAAGAAAAACCTTGCACTAAGGAAATGTCCCTAGAATTGACAAATGGAATTATATGAAGTTTAAAATATCCTGCACAGAAAATTAAATGAACGCCATAGTGAAAAGACAGGTCTATAGAATTGGGGAAAAACTTTGCCAACTACTTATCAGATTAGAGATTAGTAAGTAGAATATTAATTAGAACTATAACAATTAAAAGTACTGTACCATCACCCCCCACCAAAAAAAATCACACTATCAGTAAACAGGCTAATAAACAGTTCTAAAGAGAATTACAAATGGTTAATACTTGAGAAAGTATTCAGCCTCCTTAGTCATTCAGAAAATACAATGAAAATTACTTTAAAAGATCATTTCACTCTGTCAGGATGGCTCTCACCCAGAAAATAATTAACAATAAAACATTGGTGAGGATATGGGAAACACTCTATTCATTGCTGGTAGGAAGGCCAACTGGTTCAGCCACCGTGGAAGACAGTGTGGAAGTTCCTTAAAAGAACTAAAGTAGAACTACTACATGATACAGCAATACCTAGGTAGATAAACAAAAGACACTAAATTCAATATACTACAAACATACATGCACATCCATGTTTATAGCTACACTATCACAGTAGGTAAGAAATGAAACCATCTACAGATGAATTGATTTTAAAAAGTGTAGTAGACATACACAAGATTTTAGCAGCCATAAAGAAAAAATGAAAGATGACATCTGCAAGAAAATGAATGACAAAAATTATCATTATATTAAACGAATTAAGACAGATTCAGAAAGAAATTAAATACGGTTTTATGAGAAGTCTAGATTTAAATGCTTATCTCTTTCTTCTCCCTACTTCGTTGTAGGATGAAAGTAGAAAGGGGACATAAGAAGAGAGGTCGAGCTCTTGAGAGAAGGGTAATGGAATTCATATGTCATGAAGCCAAAAAGAAGGACTACTGAGGATCAGCAAGAGGTCTCTGAAGGGACAATAGGCACTGGGAGAGATTAAAAACAGAACATAATGAGGTGGGAGGGAGAGGCAGAGAACGAGAGAGAATATCCTAATGAAACTCATCATTTTATATGCTAACTTAAAGTAAAACTTTAAAAACTTTAAATGAAGGTCCTCAGTTCTAATTACGGTGGGTAATTATAAGCTTTAGAATCCAAGCCCAAAAAAAAAAAATCCTGGACAAGTAAATCTAAAATGAAGAAGAATCACTTTTCTTCTATAATGCTAAGATGAAGTAAACTTGCTGATGAGTTCTTTTTGCCAGGATTTTTATATAGTCCAAGAATCAACAAACAGTGGCCTGCCAGTTAAAACCACTTGACTGTTGGTAGTTGCACATAAAAGATTGGGGTTCTGCCTGCATATATGAATGGGTGAGGTGTCAGATCTCCTGGAACTGGAGTTACAGACAGTTGTGAACTGACTGCCATGTGGGTTCTGGGAATTAAACCTAAGTCCTTTAGAAGAAGAGCCAGTGTTCTTAATCCCTTGAGCCATCTCTCCAGCCCCTGTAAATAAGGTTCTAATCAGAGTCTCATTTATTTATGTGCTTTCTATGGGTGTTTTCACCATGCAATGGCAGAGTTGAGTAGTTTCAACAGAAACTGCTTGGCCACAAAATCCAAAAAGTCTTTTCTCATAGCCTTTACAGAAAAACAGTAAACCTAACTGGGCAGGATGGAGTACACCTATTACTCCCAATAGTTAGGAGGTTGAGGCAAAAGAATCAAGAGATCCAGGCCAGTCTATGAGTTACATGCAAGACCCCATGTCAAAACAAAACAGAAAAGAAGATGGAAGAAGAAAAGAATGTTTACTTAACATTGACTTAGATGAAAAGACTACCTTGCAATGATTTTTTATTATGTATATAATGTATATAATGTATATATAAATATACACAAATACATTGTAAATAACGTTTTGAGTTTTTAGGGCATCTAGTTATATAGTAATACTTTAGTTCAAACAAAGAAGCCCACCTCCTTTTTTCCTCTGATTTATAAAATATACATTGTATCTGCCCCCTTGGTATAAAATTCACTTGGGAGGATCTATGTATTAGTAGCCTAGTAATATTTTTTCATCCCTATTTAATAAATTATTCAGATTTACTATCAGACTTTAGATAGTAATCAACACCACACAATACTAGCAGTTCTGCTTCTATGCTTGCTTACATAATAAACAGCACAGGCTAAAAAGTTACATGTACTTTCATGTGCCAGAATCTTAAAGGATGATAAATGAGAATTTCTCTGGATCAGACGAAGTATCCTGAATACAAGTGTACCCAACATAGACACCTTCCAAACTAGGTATTGGTTTTCCACAATGGCTTGTGAAGATCAGATCTAAGATAGTTTTGCATGAAGTATTACCTATCTAGATTGCTCATTAAGACAAACCAGTGGAAATGAACATGGAGAAACCTATCCAAAGATGCCATTAAAAACAGGATGCTGTGCAGGTGAAGTGCTTTGGTCAGATGAGACAAGACCTAAATGGAGTTGCATTGAAAGTGAATACAATTAATTTAAACACTGAAAGAATATTCAATGACATTAAATCCTTAACCTCAATTTCTGCGTCAATGAAAAGTACCTTTCTCAAACAACTAGAGGGAACAAAAGGTCATCAAGCCATAAAGAAACAAAGTCAAGTAGCTAAGCTTTCTAAATTTCTCCATGTCAAAGAAGAGAGGCTAAAAATCACTATAAATACCACAAGAAACGGGGAGGATTTAATTAACTTTCCACTCATTTATTTATCACCTACCAAGCCCTAAGAATTGGTTACTAAATAAACCAAACAAAAAAAGCACTGTCCTCACCCAAGCTAGTGAGAGCTCACCGATCCAGACTGACAGCAGTGGAACCTGCATCAGAACAAACTAGACTCCCTGAATGCAGGTGACAAGGGGTGAAGTAGGTCCAGGATCTATCCCTAGTACATGAACTGGCTTTTGGGGGGGTCCATTTCCTATGGAGAGATACCATGCTCACCTAGACACAGTGGGGAGGACCTTGGTCAGGCCGCAATGTGGTGATGGGACAGACTTCATTGGCTCCCCATGGGAGGCCATACCTTCTTTAAGGAGCAAAGGGGGATGGGGTGAGGTGAAGGAGGGGGGAGCCAGATGAGGAGAGGGAGTTAGAACTAGAATTGATATATAAAATTAAAATACAAAATAAAATAAAATTGTCCTCACAAAGTGTACATTCATCTGATGGTAGAATCTAAAGTTTGTTCCAAGACTGCCTTAAGGATGCCAAAATCAACAGATGCTACAGTCTCTTACATAAAATGGAACAAGATATGCATATAATTGATATACATGCTCTTACTTTAAATCACATAAAGTTTGGTTGCAATAACTAATACAATGTAAATACTTGTAACGATTCTCCCATGAATATTTTCAACCCATAGAAACACAGGATAGCTGATATAGTGGTAAATGCTGAGAAGAAAAATAACCCAAGAAAATAAGGACTGCTAAGTGATGATGGCCAGGGAAGCCTTAAGAAGATGGTATCTGAGTGCATCTGGTCCATCACACTTTACAGGATGCTAAACGGATTAGAATAAATGCAGACCAAGAAATCAAATTGTTTATAATACTTCTGGACTATCCATGTGGATCAGGAGCCTGAAGTAGAGATGATGTCACATTGATCTACAGAGATAATAGATTTCTGTAAGAGCAAAGTTGAAGAAAAGAAAGAAGTGAACATTTTCTAGTTACATAAAAGCATACCTTCAAGAAAATCTGTCTTTGAAATGTTCCCAAAATAACAAAGACATAGAAAAGGTAAAAACCCAGAAGGGGAAAAAAACAGGAAAGAGACATGCACATAAGAAGAGATAAAGTGAAAGCAAACAGTGGAAAGGTTTGCATGACATGAGATCTTAAGATGAAGGAGGGAACACTATGTCAAGTGAGGACATGACACAGTACAAGGAAGAGAAAAAGGACAGTACGGCAGTACTAACAGGCTTCCCGAGCTAGATGAAGGGGAATCTGCAGGACAAATGCAGCTACTCTAGAAAGAAGAATGCTGCACTAGAGAAGTTTAAAAACAGGTTATTGACACAGCCAAGGCCACAGAAGACAGCAAGCGCCCTTCAAGGCTAGAAGCGCACTCATATGATCTTCAATCACCATAGGACAAAAGCAGAAAAGAAACTAGATCATCTACCAGAACCTGACTTCAAAGAAAAAGGTCAATTTAAACTAAATGTAGCCTTAGCATGTATACTTGGAGTCACTAAAAGCCAAGCCAAAGAATAAAGAAAACTGAAATAGATACAGCTTTATTTGGGTGACTACAGAAAGCAGTAGAAGGAGGGAATAAGGGCCCAGCCAACTTGTATTCTTAGCTAGAATCTCCAAAAACAGATCAAAAACAAACTATGGGTAAGTAGCAGCTCTGTTTTAACCTATGAGGTAAGAAATAGTCCTGCCAGGGACCACAAAACATGATTTTGCACAACTTAAAAATATTCACTAGATAGAAAATCACCTAACAAATAGTACCAAGAATTCTTGACATACTTAGAAAAAAGGGATTCCTTCTGTCTATAAATGTCAGCTAGTTTCTTCAAATTCCCAATACAAAAGCAGTATGACAGAATTGCTATTTTACAACTAGGGAAAACATTTTTCTGCTATATTCTTCCATCATCCTGCTACTTTCAGAAGTAAAAATAAAATGTGTTTTAAAGTCCCTCATAAATGGTAATTTATAAAACCAAGTTCAAAAGAACTATATATCACCAGGTTTCAAGAGTTCTCCAAACATTTATATTAAATAAGTTGTCTTACTTATTTTCTACCATCTATAAAAATACCTGAGAAAGTTAAAATTAACAGAAGTGTTAGAAAGAACACGGGAACTAATATACACACAGGTAACAATGACAAAAACATTTTTCATAAAGATCATGATAAATTTTATAAATACTGATAAAATACTAAAAATAAAAGCTATGTAATTCCAGGTTTGGGGATTCTTCTTGTTTTGTTTCCTGAGAAAGAATCTCCTGTTGTCTGGGCTTGCCTCAAACTCACTATATAGATGAGGATGATTAATTTTGTTTTTATGGATATCTTCCCAAAATTAAAAATAAAGCTTATCTTAATAATACAAAGTACATAGATACACGTATGGCTTACCTATTAAAGATTTGATATTTTCTAATATTAAATCGCTAGTAATATTTGCAGATAAATCTTGCCCCAATTCAGCAATCAGCTTGGCATAACCTTCATTCTCTTCTCTTAATAAATTGAATTTTTGTTGCTTATAGCTGAAATCAGAAATACCATTAACAGGATAAAATTAATTTCAATCATCAAGCTTGCACAATATAGTGTACTCTCACTGACTATCACTAACTTTAAAACAATCATAAGAATGACTAATTACAGTTTAACTTTTTGTGTATCTTTTAGTATAAAAAGCAATTTTAGCTAATAAGGGAACACACCAACATACCAATATTTCCACTACTGATTATGAATATTCTCTGAATATAGCCATGGTTGTAAAATATATAATGCTAATGACAGAAAATATGGGTCTGGAGAAGTAGTAGCTCAGCACCTATATCAGGCAGCTCACAACTTCCCTATAACTCGAGCTCCAGGGAGAATCCAATACCTCTGGTCTCCGAGAACACCTTAGCATACCCACATATACGGCCCTCCCACACACATACCACTTAAAATAAGTCTTCTTAAAAAGAATTTAATGTTATCTCAGACTCAAATATGGACAAAGTTAACACAGGAATAGCACACTGAAAACTCAATAATTTAAGTGTTTTAGAAGGGAAAAATACTAACCACAAACAACAAAAAAAATGAACAACCTTCAAGGGGTCTTAAAAAAAAACCCTCTACTGTTCAAAATGAGAAATAAACATTCAGATATTTGATCTGTAACATAAGCCACATATACTTACAAGAGTTTTGTCTTTATTTTAACTGACTTTTGATTGAACTGCTGAGATTGTTTGATTAGCCCTAATGACTCCAAAGTTTCTGGATCCAAGCGTTCCTTCAGAACTGTGTCTGAAACTAAATACTGTATTAAAAGATATTAAAGACTAGTTATTATTTAGAATTCCAACTATGTACCCACACTCTCAAATATATTCAAAATACTCTTTCCAATGTAAGAATACATAACAGCATTATCTCTTTATAAAGCCTAGAATTTCAATTCAATAAAAATGACTCTCCAAATACTGAAATATAAAATATATAGCTCTTTCAAAAATACTTTAAAACTCTTTATTTGCTATCCACTGCTTACAGAGTAAGAACTACAGATTCAATTTTCATTACATTGAGCCTGTCCTAACTCAATTTTCACCTAATAACATACTTCAGCATTCTATATTTTCTACAGCAAGCCAAACAATAATATAACAAAGATAAGAACATTCTTCTAAGTCCCAGTATTTTTCCTTGGTTCTAATTTTATGAACATAAAGTGGCTCACTAGGTAATTATGACTTCTATTTGGGGGGAGGGCAGTACTGTTGTCTGTTTAAAGACAGTGTTTCATGTATCCCAGGCTGTCTTTGAACTCACTATGTAGCTGAGGATGATCTGAACTTCTGCTTCTCCTGCCTCTACCTCCCAAGTGCTGAGACTGTACAAGCATGTGTCCCCATGCCCAGTTTATAAGGTACTAGGGATAGAACTGAGGGTTTCATGCATGCTAGGCAAGTGCTTAAGCCACATCTACAGCCCAACTTGTATTATTTCTTTATTACCTCCATCCTTTTGTCCCTGCCTAATAAAGAGTTTACAAAAAATTCAGTTTAAGAACTACTTACTATACAGTTGCTTACCTTTTTCTACATTAGGAACTCACTAGGTCAGAAATACCACTGAGGGTTTTTATATGCATAGATTAAGTAATTGAGAAATATGATTATTCCACAGAAATTGCATACCTAATTTCACAAAACAACCGTTTCAAGATCTAAATCTCACCTCATCACAAAGTCAGCGGAATGTCAATATCTTCCTCCATTTAACATGATTAACTGTGATTGTGATTATATTTATTGAATGCAAAATTTAGAAGGGGAAAGTATTTTTAAAAACTTACCAAACATGCTAATACCAATTGTGTAAAATTGTCTCTCTTGCTTTTTTCTTCTAAACAATTTGTCTCAATATCTATAATAACAGAAGAAAAGAGATACAAGTTTTAATTTTCTATACTCTCTACCACTCAAAGATTCATCTTCTTTAAAACTTAGTTTAAAATGCCTCTTTCCAGGCTAGGAATAGTAGTAAACACCTGAAATTTCAGCATCCATGAGCCACAGGCATGAGGATTCCAATTTCAAGGGCAGCCTGGTCTACACTGTGAGGTCCAGATCAGCCCAGGCTATACAAAAATACCTTGTCTCAAAAATAAATATAATTCATTAAAAACAAAATACCTTTCTGAATCTGGAAAAATTATAAACTGCAGAAATACATCTTTTATACATATAGACTTTAATTTCTCTTAATACTCATGACTGACCCTGTCACCTATAACAACATATATCCATAAAATAGTAAGTTTGTATCACAGGAACACTGAAAACAAAATTTCAGAAATAAAAATACTATTTTCAAAAAAGAAAAAAAATTCTAACAAAGTTTGAATGACCACTTGTCTGAGGTACTAAGACAGACTCATTCCTGAATGGCCAAGTTGAAGTAGGGAACAACAACAACAAAAATCTTCTAATTTAGCTGGCCTTGGTGGTACACAACAGTAATCTCAGCCTTTATAAGGCTGAAGCAGAAGTATTGAGTTCAAGGCTAGCCTGGACTAAATAGTAAGATGGTGTGTCATAATGGCAGCAAAAAAAAGGAAGAAAAGAAAAAAGAAAAAGAAAAAAGGGAGCCAGGTGTTGGTGGCACACACCTTTAGTCCCAGCACTTGGGAGGCAAAGGCCGGTGGATATCTGTGAGTTCGAGACCAACCTGGTCTACAGAACTAGTTCTAGGACAGCCTCCAAAGCCACAGAGAAACCCTGTCTCAAAAAAAAAAAAGGAAGGAAGGAAGGAAAGGAAGGAAGGAGGAGGAAGGAAGGGAGGGAGGGAGGGAGGGAGGAGGGGAGGGAGGGGGAAGGGAGGGAGGGAAGGGAGGGAGGGAAGGAGGGAAAGGAAAAGGAAAAGGAAAAGGAAAAGGAAAGGAAAGGAAAGGAAAGGAAAAAAGCTGATTTTGTTGTTTGGTTTGGTCCCAACCCCCTCTGAGTGAATACACATATACAAGTGTGCATACTTATTAACACTGCTGTACGGAGATCAGAGGATGATGTAAGGTGTCTTCCTCAATTGCTCTCCACTTTATTGAGGCAGAGTTTCTCAATGAAGCCAGAGTATGCCAATTTGGCTAGTCTAACTAGCCAGCTTTCCCAAAAGATCCCCTGTCTTGGCCTCCCATGAACTGGGATTATAGGCAAGCCTGTTTTTTAAAGACAAGTCATCACTAAATAACACCAGGTGGCTTCAAACTCAAAGATCTACCTGCCTCTACCTCCCTAGTTCCACTGGGACTAGAGGCATGTACCACCACACCTGGCCTTACTCTGCTTTTTCATGGGTGCTAGGGATCCAAGCTCTGATCCTCATGCTTGTACCAAGTGCTTTACCCACTAAGTCATCTCAGCGTTGGTTTGGTTTTTTGTTTTCATTTTTACAAAGAGGTCTCATTATGTAGCACACACTTACCTTCAATGAGCTATGAACTTGAGGCTGACCTCCAAATCAAAGCAAAATTCTCTTTTCTCGGTTCCCTAGTACTGAGACAAAAATATTTCCTAACCCTAAGAAGTCACTTACTAATGACATTGAGAAGTCTAACATCAAATCTATGGAAAGTCAGTATTAAAAGGTATATTTAAAATCCTACTTTGAACAATTCTAGTCACTAAATAAAAGTGCACTCAATGTTTACATTTTCTTCCTACAAAATATTTTAAAAAGAGACTTCCTTCAGTTTTAATAAATTGTTCAAAAAACTTATCCAAGTTCAGATCTGAGGTGTGGAAGAAATAAAACAATGAATGCAAAATGCCAAACATCAAAAATTTCAAGATTAGCAGGATTACAAAAAGGCTGATTTTGGCTTTTTTTTTTTTTTTTTGGTTTTTCAAGACAGGGTTTCTGTGTGTAGCTTTGGAGCCTATCCTGGCACTCGCTCTGGAGACCAGGCTGGCCTCAAACTCACAGAGATCCGCCTGCCTCTGCCTCCCGAGTGCTGGGATTAAAGGTGTGAGCCACCAACGCCGGCTGATTTTGGCATTGTTGCTTTAACTGATTATTTTACTTTCTGAGACAGGGACTCTTGCAGCTGAGGCTGATCCCAAATTCACTAGATAGCCTAGATGACATTCAATTTCTGATCCTCTTGTTTCTACCGCCCAAGTGGTTAGAATTACAGGCTACCATATTTTAAAAGTCAACTGGTAATTTAGACAGTACAATAAAAGAGGCATCAGTCTCAGTGAAATAACTATTAGCCTCTAAGTGGGTCTTCCAAAATAACAGACACTTTATCATAGTTTTGTTTCAGTTTACTTTCTACTGTCAACATCAAGAATCAAGAGAAGGAGATTTATCATCAAAAACAGCACTTATCATCAAACACTTTCCTGGCCTTTCACTATTCCTTCTTGGACAATTGTCATTTGCCCATAGCCTAGCCACTATAGCACAAAGTTAGCATAAGGAAATTTTAGGGGCTATGGGTGTGGCTTAGTGGTAGGAGGAACACTTGCCTAGCCATCTGTGAGGTCTTGGGTTTTATTCCCCAAAGCACAAGTTAAAAATAACACAAAGAAAATTTAGGGTGTGATTAATGCAATTTAACATAGTATAATCACAACTTTTTTCTGAGACAGAGTCTCACTATGCAGCTCTGGCAATTCTGGAAGCTCACAGAGATCGACCTATCTCTACTTCCAGAGTGCTAGGACAAGAAGTATGTGCCCTCAAGTCCAGCTAATCTCAACTTGTAATGTTGTTTTCTCCAATACTTAATTCATGTGTATCTCATTAATTTTTTCCAGGGGTTCCCAGTTGTCACAGGAATCTAAATTTGTTAAGATATACTGCTAAGGCCCTTAAGATCAGGCATGCAGAATTCAAATCCTCTTAGCTACCTGACCTAATTAAGCTTTTGACTATGGGAGTAATAGTGAATAGAACCCAGTAAATCTGTTAAGTTAGCCTGTCTCAAAGCACTCGGCTTAGTACTGTTATCCCAATCACACGTTTTCTGTTTTATTGTTTTTGTTCTAACTCAAAACACCATTCAAATAAACTCATTTATCATGCCTCACTCCTGCATCCTAAATTAGTACTTGGTAAGTTCTTTTTAATTTCCATGTGATTTTCTAAAACGTCCTCAGTATCTTCCAACTCATGCCTTCTGTATCACCAACCAAATGTTCCACCTCCAAGGTCCCATCAGTGTAGCATGTTACTTCAGAGTAAGCCTCTCATGTTACTACAGCTCTCAGGATCCCTCACCCTTTTAAAAAGTTCTCTTAACCTGGAAAGTATAGGAATATTTTGTTTTGTTACATCTAACACATTAAAAAGACAACATGACATAGTAAAAAGATCATGGAGTCTAGAGTCAAAGGACCCAGGTTTAAATGCTGTCTTACTAGCTGCATTGCCTTGAAACAATGACCACCTCGTTAAACCTCATTGCCCCAATTTGCAAACCTTCCATACAGACAGGAGTTGTTATAAAGTCTAAGATAAAAATGGAAAGCTTTAGCACAGTGCCTAAAACATGAAGGTATTTCACAAATAGCACCTGTATCATAATTGTTATCAGTATCATCATCATTATTAGATATAACCCTCTTTATTTGTATGAGTTTTGCCTGTGTTATGTATATGTACCACATTTAAGTTTGGTACCTATGGAGTTAAGTAAGATCCTCTACAACTGGAGCTAAGGATAGTGAGCTGCCATGTTGGTGCTAGGAACTTTCGAGCCTGTGTTCTCTGTAAGAGCAGCACAGGCTCTTGACCACTGAGCAATCTTTCCAGCCAGCTAGATCACTTTCTTTCTTATTTTTTATTAATTCAAGTTAGGGAACAGACTTGTTTCACATGTAAGTCCCTTCTCCCTCTCCCTCCCCTCACCCCCATCCCTCCTCCCCCACCCCCAACCTACCCCCACCCCATCCACCCACCACTCCCCAGGCAGGGTAGGGCCCTCAACGGGGGCTCTGCAAAGTCCACCAAATCTTCCTGTGCTGGCCTGGGCCCTTCCCCATGTGTCCAGGGCCAGAGTGTATCCCTTCACATGGGATGGGCTCTCAAAGTCCCTTCTTACACCAGGGAAAAATACTAATCCACTTCCAGAGGCTCCCTGGAGTACAGAGGCCTCCTTATTGGCATCCATGTTCAGGGGGCTGGATCAGTCTTATACTGGCCTCCCAGATAGCATCGGGGGTCGATGTGCTCCCCCTTGTTCAGGCCAACTGTTCCTGTGGGTTTCTCCAACCTGGTACAGACCCCTTCGCTCTTCATTCCTCCCTCTCTTCAACTAAATTCCAGATTTCAGCTCAGTGTATTTCTGGCTAGATCACTTTCTTAAAATCCTAATTCCCCTTCTTGTTCTGGAGTCTTCCTTGTACCATTTCTTTCCTGCCAAGATGAAGTGTGTGTATGGGGACAGGTGAAGGACAGTTTCGTCTAATCTTGCCTATAAAAATGGGTTTGACAGCACAGAATAAATTTCCTCCAAAGTAACCAAATATTATTATTGTAAATATCATATCATATAGTATCAAATATACAGTAAAAGGCAATGACCTGTAGAAATAATTCCTATGTCTAAATAACTATGGAAAGCTGTATTTTAACAAAATAAGTTGATTTAAGAAAAACTAATAGAATGAACAGGCTAATAAGTGGTGATTACTAAAGACAAAATATATTCCCAACACCATTAAGGAACACCATCTTTCAAAACATGTCTTCACTTTTTTTGGCCATGGCAGCCATCTTCCAGTAACTCGCCAAAATGACAAACACAAAGGGCAAGAAGAAGGGCACTCACTACATGTTCTCTAGGCCTTTTAGGAAAACATGGAGTTGTTCCTTTGGCCACACATATGCGAATCTACAAGGGTGATACTGTAGACATCAAGGGAATGGGCACTACTGTTCAAAAAGGAATGCCCCATAAATGTTACCATGACAAAACAGGAAGAGTCTACAATGTCACCCAGCATGCCGTGGGCATCATTGTAAACAAGCAAGTTAAGGGCAAGATTCTTGCCAAGAGGATTAATGTGCGGATGGAACACATCAAGCACTCTAAGAGCAGAGACAGCTTCCTGAAGCAAGTGAAGGAAAATGACCAAAAGAATGAAGCCAAGGAGAGGGGCACCTGGGTTCAGCTGAAGCTCCAGCCTGCACCACCCAAAGAGGCACACTTTGTGAGGACCAATGGAAGGAGCCTGAGATGCTGGAGCCCATCCCCTATGAATTCATGGCCTAATGTACAAAAAGAAATAAAAGATCTGGACTGCAAAGGATTTTTATTAAGTTGAAAAAAAGTCTTCAATAAATTGGTTTCCTGTGTATAGAATTTATGGAAATAAGCAAATATTTTTAAATTGGAACTTGTTCAGTGCTAAATTTATTTGTTAGTATCAATTTGAAATATTAAGTTCCTTTTTTAATTTTGCATAAATCAATCAAATACATACCATGAAGATTTACTTTATCATTAAAACCAGGACAGTTCAGAATGAAAGATAGCTAGGACACATGGCAGCTCATCGGTGGTCTGTTTTTCCCATCTATCACTCACATGGATTTTAACCTGTTCCCAACTTTGCCACTGTTCAGAAATCTGAAACATTCTCAAAATGCATACATAGGCATTCATAGCAGCTAAGACCAAACTCTAGGTATCAATAAGCAATTTAACTCAAGGAATAAAGAATAATGAGCTAGCTGGGAGGTGGTGGTGCACGCCTTTAATCCCAGCACTTGGGAGGCAAAGGCAGGTAGATTTTTGTTAGTTCGAGGCCAGCCTAGTATACAGTGAGTTCCAGGACAGCCAGAGGTACACAGAGAAACCCTGTGGAAAAAAATAAACAAATAAATAAAACAGAGGGAGAGAAATGAGTTAAAATAATTCTTTTAAAAGGTAATAAAAGCCCAGCAATGTTATCTGTTAGTATTCAAAGCTACAGAAACACAAAACTGCTGGGGAAGCCATGCTGTTATTCTAATCAACAGCTAAAATTAGACAAATAAACTTGTAAAACACATTATTTGTAAAACCATGTTTTTCTTGGAGGGACACTACCTTTAATCGTAAATCAAAGGAACATACCTATTTTTAAAAAATGAATTCTTATTTTGGACAAATACAAAACAGATTTCTTACTCACAAAAGTACTTTCTATTACTTTGACTAATCTTACTCATTTTAAAATTAAGAACCTATTTTCCCTATGGTGGCAAGACTTGTTCATCCTTGATGCAGGGGGAGGAGCTTGGTCCTTCCTCAACTTGATATGACATGCTTTGTTGACTACCATAGGAGGCCTTACCTCATCTGAATGGAGAATGAGGAGGAGTGGATAGGGGTAGAAGAGAGGTGGGGGGGGAACAGAAGGAAAGGATTATGGGAAAATTTTGGTTGGTATGTAAAAAAATGAATAAGAAAGGAGTCAAAAGGGTACAACAGGAAAGTAAGTTTCTTCAGTGAAATCTCATTAAATGACATTAAAAGTGCAGAAACTCAGACAAATGTCAGAAAATTTGACTTTCTTACTTGAAATTAGCTCATTTAGCTCAAATTTGTATAAATATACATTGTCAAACAAAAAATTATACTGCAAAGCTACTTTATAAATTAATTGTAAGGACACTTGATTTACAAAACTATACTCTGTATAAAGTTTAAAATTACTGGAGATTTGCAGAAACATTTGCACATTTGTAAAACCTTGAAAGAAAACATTTAACATGAATTTACCACAAGGACATGCTACACCTGAAATAAAGGCTTAAAACCTACCTAATATGCAGAATACATCAGCAAGAATAGAAGGCATATCCTCACGAAATTCCTAAATGAAAAAATAGATTTACAATAAATTCCAGAATAGTACACAGAAAGCGTATTATTTCAGAATAATGGTCATTTATCAACTAGGAGTCAACTAAACTCACTAGAGCTACATAGTGAGACCTGGTCTCAAAAACCACCACCAAAAAAGGTGGGGGGAGAGAACCACCTACTTAAAATTCCTGCCACAGAATAGCTAATGAAAAGGGCAGTAACCAGAAAAGCACTAAGATATACAATACTTAACATGCACCTAAAGAAACACCATCAATAATGGTACATTTTCATCCAAAACTTTATAAATTCTACACACATGCTTGACTCGTGCAAAAATTATAGTATCAGAAGATCAAAAATTACATCAATTAAAAGCAATTATTCCACAATTCAAGAGTTTCTGAAGATGCAATAACTAACAAATTTTATTTTTATTTTCTTTTTGTTTGTTTTTGTTTTGTTTTGTTTTTCGAGACAGGGTTTCTCTGTGTAGCTTTGGAGCCTGTCCTGGCACTCGCTCTGGAGAACAGGCTGGCCTCGAACTCACAGAGATCTGCCTGCCTCTGCCTCCCGAGTGCTGGGATTAAAGGCATGCGCCACCAATGCCCGGCTTATTTTTATTTTCTTTATTCACTCTTGTTATAGCTTTTGGGAAAACAACTGACCCCAAATGCTGTTTCTGGATAAAAGCATCAGCATTATTCCACATTTGCCTCTTGACTTGCTACTCCTATGATCAATTTTAGAGCTATTTCCCATTAGTACAGCTCAGTTACTGTAATTAGTAGTTTTCTGGCACTATAGCAACTCTAAAATTCATCTATTTTCAGAGACTGTAAGAAAGAAAATTCTAAAGAAAAAGCCAGCAGCTGCTACTCACATAAATCCATTTCTGTGGCTAAGATACACTGGACAAATGTGTATTACAATGGAAAAGCAATACAAAGGCAATGCAGTGTAAAGCACATAGGCATAATGAAGTTATCAAAATAAAGGAGACACTAACTACTAAGGACCAAGTATACAAAAAGTTTCTTTAGACTATTTTCATAAATAGAAAAATAATTACTATCAAATTGTACAAACATACTAAAACTGCATCAACTCCCAATTTAAAAAATGAAATTATCTTAGTTGTCTGTCAGTTTTTCAAGTGCTATAAACACAAATAGGTTAATTAAAGACCAGAAGTAGAAAGACAGAAGAGTTTTTCCAACACAGAATATTAATAGTTGTCAAAGAAATATAGCACTTCAATGTGCTTAACAACTGGAGACAGTTTCAGGATGAAAATCTCTACTGCTCAAATGTACCTGGGGTGGGAACTGTCACAACAGCTAAACATAAAACTTACACTAAAACTACCCAAGAAAAGCACAAAAATCATGACGCAGATTCCACTCTCCAACAGAAAATATTTGACTACAGAAACATAAAACATACAGAAAATTCACAATGTGACCACAAATTCCCCAATATCATCTCAATACTTATTAGAAAAGCTAGACAAGCCGGGTGTTGGTGGTGCATGACTTTAATCCCAGCACTCGGGAGGCAGAGGCAGGCAGATCTCTGTGAGTTCAAGGTCAGCCTGGTCTCCAGAGCGAGTGCCAGGATAGGCTCCAAAGCTACAAAGAGAAACCCTGTCTCGAAAAACCAAAAAACAAACAAAAAAAGCTAGACAAATAATTTTTACAAATCTAAAAACCAGCCTAACAAATTAAAATTATGAGTTTATGATAAACAGCCTAACAATTGGCAGTCCATCTTCCGGTTCAAATTATCAAACCACCAATGACACGATTCATTAGCAATCTCCAGTGAATATAAGTGAACGTGAACTAGCCACTTAAAGGGTTAAAAATTCTAGCTGTTGCTTTCTAATAAGTAAGAAGCAGATATAAAAAACTGAATTTCAGAAATATGCAACCACAATTTAAAATAATTTAATCCTTAATTTTAAGAAAATTTTAATCATAATTACAAAAATTAACATTATTTGAAGAAAGCACTTAAACTTTTTTATAGTCAATTAAGAATGCTTTGGCAACATTACAGCACTTTTGTTTTGCTCACCCAGTTTGTATAACCTGTTCTTCCTTACAATCACACAGAAAGACTAAAATGTCAATTTCTGTATAGCAAAAATGGCTTACCAATATTACCTTAAGACACCTATTATTTTGACAAAATACATGCTATACATTTCAAAGATCTTTGTATCAAAAGTGAAGAGATGTGCAACAATTACTGTTTTAAATATATACTTACACTAATGTCATTAAGAACACTAGATGCCTGTTCATGCTTTAAATTTCCTTTAATGACATGGTATGACAACTCATAGAGAGCTTGTTGAAAATCTGTGGAACATAAAAGACATTAAGTGTAAAGAGAGTCTCTGAAGAAAGGCAAACTCTCACAATTATTATAAGTATCAGCAATAAAACATGTATTTATAATAGTTCTCTCTAGCAACTTATCTTTTTATTTCTCCAAAAACAACAATAATGGGTTTAGGAAAAAGTTAACTATTCCTTCTCTACTGTAATATGACTAGTGATTAAACAAACACTCCCTTCTATTCTTTCCATGGCTGCAAATTTCACATATTTACACATCACTATGCACATAGTTTAGTATTTTGATTCCTCTCCAATACTTCTTTTTCTTTTGTGGTAGTACTGGGGCTTAAGGTGCCGTACATCACCAGCCATTATTAATTTTAGACAAGGTCTCATTAAGTTGTGAGGAATAATCCTGCCTCAACCTCCCAGGTACTGGATTAACAGACATGTCCAAGCACGCCTGACACACTAACCCATTTTAAAGCATTTGCTCCGTGTTCCTAAAGTCTTCAGAAATATTTAAATGAATACACTGTACCCCAACAAGACATAAACATTTCCCCACCTTCACAGATTGGTCTAAATATATTCAGAGTGTACGCAAGTCAATCTCAGGGCTACAATGAAACCTAAGGAAATTCCTCCAAAAATCTAAATTTCTTTCTCTTCAATTTCTATCAGAATTCAAACTGCATACACACACACAGAGAGAGAGAGAGAGAGAGAGAGAGAGAGAGAGAGAGAGAGAGAGAGAGAGAGAGAGAGAGAGAGAGAGAGAGAGAGAGAGAGAATTTTATGAGAATGGTCAACTACAAGTAATCCACACTATTATCATGGCCCCATTTCCTCAACAAAAAATACTTTATGGAGTGGGGAGTAAGAAGCTGACTGATCACCTTTGAGTTATTTTTTTCTTGATTTCCATATAATATTTTTTTCTTCTTCCAAACATTAAACGATCAAAAATAAGCAACTCTAAAAAATATTAATAGAAGGCTACTGCCATAACTTAGTTGGTAAAGTTCTTGCCTACCATGCAAGAAGCCCTGTGTTGCATGACATAAAAACTGGTCATAATGGCAGGTGCCCATAATCTAAGCACTTGGGAGACAGAAGCAGACAGAAAGATCTGCAATTCAAGGTCAACCTCAGCACACACATCAAGTTCTAGGCCAACCTAGGCTACATGACACACCTTCTCAAAAATAAAGTAAATAAAAACACAAATGTAAAATAAAGCCTAGGAACTGGAGATATAGCTGAAGTGGTAGTGATTCCCTACCATTTCTGAGACCCTAAGTTCAATTCCCGGGATGACAAAATAGAAAACTACTCAAAGGATACTTCTTCCAAATTCACACAAACACCAAGCATGGTAGTGTACAACCAGTCCACAGTCCCTGCACTCATTAAGAAAGCAGAGGCAGGAGGATCAGGCTAT
This sequence comes from Cricetulus griseus, assembly GCF_003668045.3. NCBI lineage: Eukaryota > Metazoa > Chordata > Mammalia > Rodentia > Cricetidae > Cricetulus > Cricetulus griseus. Next base: position 26,098,089 of record NC_048604.1, on the reverse strand, counting down.
TTAAAGCCATCCTTGTCTACACAGAAAGTTGCAGGCCAACCTGGCTATATGAGATTTTGTTCCACCCCTTTGCACCCTCAAAAAAACTAAAACACACCTAGTTATAATCCCCTTTAAGGGAAAAATCAAAATTCTTTTCAGGGGAAAAAAAACAAGTGAAAAAAGAAATGCTTTAAAAAAAAAAACTCCCCTGAGCCAGGCAGTGATGACTCATGCCTTTACTCTCAGCACCCAGGAGGCAGAGACAGGCGGATCTCTGTGAGTTTGAGGCCAGCCTGGTCTACAGAACAAGTTTCAGGACAGCCATGGCTACACAGAGAAACCCTGTCTCAAAAAAAAAAAATACAAAACAAAAAACTTCCCTGATATGACTACTAATCATAAAACAGGAAGAAAATCAAAATCAAAGTATGCTGTCTATGTCCTTTTAGCCAATGAAGATATTTAACAATGAAATGTGTCCATTAATTCATTTTCTAAACATTATCAATTCTTTATGAAGAATTTATTATTTTAAACATTCTGTTCTTATAAACACTTTGCCTCCATTGTATTTAAAATAAGCTATATAAACAAAGAAGTTTTGGTGTTATAGTAGGAATGAGATCAATTTTATGTTTTTCATTTATGTTAATAAAATTCCTTACAAAGCACACAATATTATTTATTTAAAATTATCCAGATGACTTTTTAAAGCAATCACTTAGAATAACAAAAACAGCTGATTATCATTAACCGTAGTCCCTTAAGGGTATGTTGTATACTGTTCACTGGAGCTCTGTGAATTCTAATCTTAACCACAGAAGACTAAAATAGAGTTAGGAGTTTCACAAGAAGACCAAGCTATACAACCATAACATATATGCAGAGGGCCTAGATCAGATCCATGTAAGCTCCCTAGTTACTGGTTCAGTCCCTGTGAGCCCCTATGAGCCCAGGTTAGTTGATTCTGTAGGTTTTCTTGCAGTGTCCTTGACCCCACTGGCTCCTATAATCTTTCCTCCCCCTCTTCTACAGAATTCCCCAAGCTCAGCCTATTTGGTTGTGGGAAGAGACTCAATTTTTAAAGTGACTTCAAAGTTTTTAAGAGGAACGGATATTTGGGAAACTATGGATGTTTTAGAGACTTTGGATATTTTAGAGAGGATTGACTTTGGCTGCTTTAAAGAGACTGAACTTTTTTCTAAAAATGTATTTTTCATTTTACATACCAACCCCAGTTCCTCCTCTGTCCCCTTCTCATACCCCCAGGCCCCCCACACACCCCTACCCACTCCTCAGAAGGCATAAGGCTTAGAGAGTCAACAAAGTCTGGCACCCCAAGTTGAGGCAGGACCAAGCCCCTCCCCACTGTATCAAGGCTGAGCAAGGTATTCCACCATAGGGAATGAGCTCCAAAAAGCCAGTTCATGCACCCAGGATAAGTCCTGGTCCCACTCACTGTCAGGGACCCCTGCAACAAATCAAGCCACATAATTGTAACACACATTCAGAGGGCATAGTTCAGGACTGAACTTTTAAAGTGTTGAATTTTTAAAGACTGAGATTTTAAGGTTGGAATATGTTATACTGTGATGTGTAATATTAATATGAGGTCTTGGGGATGAACAAAAAGGAAATGTTATGGTCTAACGGTGTTGTGTTTGTATATCAAGTCGACAAGGGGTCAACTGTGTTTGCTAGTTTTATGCTAACTTGTCACAAACTAGGGTCACTTGGGAAGAACTAACAACCTAAGAAAATGCGCCCCCCCCCAGCAGAATGGCCTTTAGACAAGTTATCATATATTTTCTTAATTGATTCTTGGTGACTACTGTGGAAGGACCCAGCTCACTGTGGGCTGGGGATCAAGCAAGGTAAGTAAACCATGAGGAGAAAGCCAGTAAGCAGCACTCCTCCATGACCTCTACATCAGCTTCTGTCTCCAGGTTCTTGTCTTAAGTTCCTGCCCTGACTTCCCTCAATGATTGACTACAAGCTGTAAGATGAAATAAACCCTTTCCTTCCCCAAATTACTTTTAGTCATGGAGTTTTGTTACAGCAGTGAAAATCCAAAAACAATGAATGATGCTTTAAAACTACCAAGCTGGCCAGAGTTGGAAATCTTTACACTTCCATTCACAATGTGCAGGGAAACATACAGCCTTTATATAGGAAAAAAATTCAATAAACACTTCACATTAGTACTAACATTTTAGAAACAGCAGTTTAAAGGATAGCAACAAAACAGAGGGATACTTTCATATAAGTGTTTGATGTAAGGTACTTTCAAAAGAGCAGAATGAGCACTTAACTGCCAAACCATTTATCTAGCCAACAATGGTGTTTTATTGCTAAAAAGCAGGGATACCTTTTAAATGGAACAGTATGTACAGTGGAAACTGTCTGCCTGAAATGAAATTAATTCCAAGGTATAATAAGGGATATGTACGAGACACTACCCATATTAATTCCAAAACAAAACAAAGGAGATCCTAAAGAAAGAGTATTAAGTTAGTTTCTTCCATGCACAACCAAACGGGCCTTAGACCAAATCTTAGCTACTGATCAACCAATGGGTCTATGTGTTGAAGAAGAAAGCAGAAAATGAAAGGAGAATATTGGTTATTCAGACAATAAGGCCACAATCATAATACATTTAATAATTTTCTTATCCACATAAAAATTAAAATTAAGTAAGAAGTATAAATAATAAGCATAGAGAAGAGAAAAATTATGAAACCTAGTAGTTGGGGAATGTTTTCTTTTAGGGAGTCTCATAATGTATCCCAGGGTGGCTTCAAACTCTCAATCTCTACCTTCCAGTTGAACTTTCATAAATGTCCAGCAGTCAACTTAACTTAGACAAACAAAAGCATATAAACCTTGAAGTCCTTGTGAGTGACCATACAAATATTTTTGCAGTACTGGAAACAGAACATAGGATTTCCCATTTGACTGGCCAGTGCCCTATTCCTGAGCTGTACATTTACAGTCCAATTATATGATTTTATAAACAAGGCAAAAATCTGGTTGGTGTCATGCTAGAGACATTAAGGTTTTAGGTTTTTGGTTTTTATTTGGTTGGTTGTTTTTAAGACAGGGTTCCACTATACAGCTCTCTGGCCTAGAACTCAGTTCATAGCCCAGGCTGGCTTTGAAATCACAATACTCACATCTCAGCATCCGAAGTTCTGGGATTACAGGAATGAGCCACCAAACCCAGCTGAGATTTTAAGTCTTAAAAACAGAGCTTACTAAAATAACAGAATCCAAAAACTTGCTGTTTCATTTGTTAAAAATACTTTATCCTCAAGCCTCCAAATGTTCCCTCTAATAAAGTATATTCTCTCAAGTTAAGGTAATATTCACTTTTTGATAAAAACCAAAGTAAATTTTTCTATAGGAAAAGGACTGCTCTTAACCGTCTATTCACACTGTCATAATGTAACTATAATAAAATTTATAAATTTTGTTAAAATAGACTACTAGTTATAAAAATATTGATTTCATACTGAAAAAATATGGGATTAACTTCAATAAAAACTACAAATGAAAAAACTATAAATCAGACACAACTGCTTTTACTTTGGCTTTCTTCTGCCAAATCTGTGTGCCTAATTTTAAACTAATGGATGTTAAACAGAAAAATCCCATAAAAGTAAAATCCATATCCTGCTTAATTATATAACATTTTACTTAATAAATCCTATTTGTGATATATAGCAAACAACTCCTTTGCTTATATTTTCCATGACAACTGCCTTTTAACAAGCTCCCCAGATACCACCTGAACACAACCAGCTTTAGCAAAAGCACTGAACAGGATGTGTGGAAATTTTCTAGTGCAAATATGATCAAAACAGTTTTTCTTCCCAAGATAGCTTTCTCTCACATTTAGGGCTGGTACAGCTAACTATAAAAATCCAAACAAATATATAAATTCTCAATTATAAAAGTCAGGAAGATGAAACAATGTGTACATTCAAGATGTGTAGTCTTATTGTAACTATAGTTATAATACTGACCATAAGGTTTTCTATTACATGCACTCTTATAACTTTGGTTTTCATATACAACATCTAATGGAGATTTATAGTTATAAACAGGCCAAAAATGATAGCTATACTTTGAAAATCATACCTCTGTAGGTCGAACTGTCATGGCTTTTATTTTCACTGAGAATCCGGCATAAATGTAAACTAGAATAAAAGAACAACAAAAAAAATCTGTCAATTTACAATCCTAAAAACATCTGATTCCTAAGGAGCAAGTTTTATCTCCTAAAAAGTATATGGAAATTTCCCAGATACACTTAAATGCCTAAGATCATGACAAAACAAACTGTCAGCTCCAATCTTCTAACCCATCACAACTATACAACAAAGAGCCATTATTCTGAAAATTGGCAAACAATTTTTACATAAAATATTTCTGCCTCTATGTGTAAATATGAGGTAACCCAATATTAGATAAAAATGTCTCTACTGAGCACAATGGTACATGATTATAATCCTAGGATCCAGGAAGTGAAGAGAGGAGAATCCACCTCTGCTAACAGCAAATTTGAGACCCTATCTCAAATAAAAAGTCTCCATTTTGAACTATTTCAGACAGTAAAGACAGCAAGAAATATAAGGAATCTAGATATTTCTCTCCCCCCTCCCCCCCTCTTCTTACAAAGGCTAGAACATAAAAGTGTCATTATGGGGGAGAGCAACAGGAAGAGATGAAGGAATAATTGGGACTGAATATGACCACAGTAAATTGTATACATAAATGAAAATATAATTAAACCCATTATTTTGTACAATTAATATATGCCAATCAAATGATAGAATTAGAACATCTTCTTTTTAAGATCCCTAATAAAAAAATTCACCATCTGTCAATAGCTGTTCACATCATAAAAACAGACTACAAGCATTATGTCCCAGCTACTGATAAAAAAATACACCAGAGGAAATATAACGACAAAGAAATACTGCATTCTCATCTTCACTTTAACATTACAGATAACATACTATATGCTACAAAGTAATACAAAACAAAAGAATTAAGGGGAATTGTAGGTGAAACAAGACTGGCAAAGAGTTGGTGGCTACTGACCTACATCAAACCACAAAACATGCAACCCACAGGATGAGAATTAATATAGTGTGGAGAGGATTATCCCTTATCTACAATGCTTAAGACCAAAACTATTCCAGAACTTAGTTTTTTCATCTCAGTTCACAAGATTTTCATGTAACTATGATGTCTGAGGACAGACTGAAGTATAACAAAAATTCATTTTGTTCCCTATATACCTTACACACATGTCCAAACACTAATTTTCAATAATTTATTTGTATTTTATAGACATTCGTGTTTTGCCCGCATGTATGTCTATGTGAGGATGTCAGATCCCCTGGAACAGGAGTTAATGACAGTTGTGAGCTGCCATGTGGGTGCTGGGAATTGAACCCAGGTACTCTGGAAGACCAGCCAGTGCTCTTAACTGCTGAGCCATCCCTGTCAGTAATTTTTTAAAGATTCATTTTTTTTATTTGTGTGTGTATGTAGTGTATACCATGTTCAGGTCCTTGTGGAAGACACAAGTTGTCAAATGCCCTGGAGCTGGAGTTACAGGCAGCTGTGATCTGCTCAACATAGGTGCCAAGACCTGAACTCAGATAGATCCTCTGCAAGAGCAGTTAAGTGCTATTAACTGCTAAGTCATTCCTACAAACCCTTAGCAATAATCTTATATAATATTTTTAAATTTTCTACATTCAACCAAGTTTCCTGTACAGTGGACAAGACACATGCCATTTCATTACTCTGTAGGCAGACTTGCACGGGAGAACCTAACATGCACAGAAAAGGTGCTAATGTAGCTTGAACAGGAGTAACAGGGTCTTGTTTTCCTTGGAGACACTAAATAAACTGTGTTCTTAAGCTGTATTATTTCAATTCAACTGTCAGCTATGGAAGTTCCTACTTGTGGTAGGCATCTCAGTGCTCAAGAAATTCTGGCTTTGGAGCATTTGCCACTTCAGCTTAGGGATGGCCACTCCTCTTCCCTCCCTCTGTTCCTTTTCAGAGGAATCATCACTCTTGGACTTGCAAGTACATTTGTCCTAATATGTGACTGCTTTTGCTCTTTCTTACCAGCACCACTTTCTCCTCCATGCACACACTCTGGGTGATCTCATCCACTTCTGAGGCAGTAATTCTTTAGTGTATCTTTCTCCAATTTTATCTCCACACCAAATCATATTTATAACTGCTACTGGAATTTCTGACTGAAAGCTTGGTAGACATGCTAGACAAAAAAGCACTGGGCCCTAAAATCTCAGACATCATCTTTCAGCATAGCAGCAACCCAGAGACCGTCTAAACAAATATTATTTAAGAATAAAATCCCTATTTCATTCATTAATAATTTATGGTATTCCAGAACACAGGGATGGAGTATAGTCCAGTGGGAAGCTACTTCTTAGCATGCATCAGGCCCTGGGTTCAATCTCCAGCACCTACAAAAACTTCCTGAGCTCTGAACTATTTGCTTTGAGATATGCATTCCTCTGGAGAGCTGGCCTGGCTTTTTGTTTGGGGAACAGGGAATGTTAGCATTCAGTCTAGGCTGGCCTGGCTGGCACACTTGATCTCCTGCCTCAGTGTTACTAGCACTGAGATTCAGGTGTGCAGTACGACATCCCATGCTGCCATTTTAAATGTCTTTTAGATACGCTGATAAAATTAGGTTTGCATAAAGAATTCCTACACGACATCAAATTATTAACAGCTGCCTGCATAGAACTACTTGTACATCCATCTTTTTTCTCAGACAGGGTCTGCTTATTTAGGGTTGCAATAGTACTCACTATATAGCTTAGACTAGCCTCTAATTCAATGTTATTCTCTCACCTCAACCACCCAAAGTGCTTATAGTCACTAACACGTCCTGCATAGCTGCTTTTAACTGTAAGCTTAACTATCTTGTTTTTACAGAACACCATTTTTTTCCCACTTGAGCAACAACTAACAAGCTATGACTGTTCAGACAAAGATTTGGCAGGCCATTTTCTCAAAAATGAACTAGTTTTTAAACAAAGAATTTTGGAAAATTTATTTCTGCCACTATAGGGATGACTACTTTCATAAAGATTTCCCTGGTTATCTTTTCTGGTGACAATAAAGAATATGTTTTTGATATTATACAATGAAGATTGTCAATATTTGGAAGAACTGCATAATTGAGTGAAAAAATTTTCCAGTTGGCCAATATATGATGTTATAAAATGACACATGGGCCAGGCAGGCAGTGGTGGTGCATGCCTTTAGCCCCAGAACTCAGGAGGCAGAGGCAGGCGGATCTCTGTGAGATCAAGGGCAGCCTGGTCTACAAAACAAATACCAGGACAGGCTCCAAAGCCACAGAGAAACCCTGTCTTGAAAAACCAAAAAAAAAAAAAGATTCACTCCAAATGAAAAAGAAATAAATGGATTTTATTTACAACATATCAAAATGTCACTACTTTGTATTTGGTTTGTATCTGGTTTCGTTTCCTCTCATTTTCTGTTGGGGGGGGGGTATTGGGAAGGCAGACTCTCACTACACAGCTCTAGCTGGCATAGAACTGACTATATAGACCCTGCTGACCTGGAACTTGCAACAGTCCTCCTGCATCTGCTTCCTGAGCACCAGCTTTACAGTTGTTCACCATTATACTTGGCACTAATATAGTTCAAACTACCACTTGGAGTATAGGGAGAAAGGACCACCTGAGCACTTGAATCCTAGACCAGCCTGGGCAACACAGAATCTGTCTTTAAAAAAAAATAATAATAAAATTAAAAGCAAGGCCAGTGAGATGATGACTAAGCATAGGGACTGAGTTCAATCCCTGGGAACCACATGAAGATGAAAGGAGAAAACCAAGCACACACACACACACACACACACCAGAGAGAGAGAGAGAGACAGAGACAGAGACAGAGACAGAGACACAGAGAGAGACAGAGACAGAGACAGAGAGAGACAGAGACAGAGACAGACAGACAGACAGACAGAGAACAATTACCAAAAAAGCCCAATACAATTGTGCTGCCATTGCCAACTATTTAGCTGTGTGAGGCTAGATTTTCTTCATAACCTCAATCATAACAAACTATTAAAACCCCTAACTCACAATAAAAATCAATGCCAGGTACAAAAATGAAGGGCTGGAAAGAGGGCTTACCAGATAAAGGATCATACCACCAAGCCTGAGAATTTGAATTTAATCCAAGGCAGCTACACAAAGGTGGAAGGAGACAAGTGACTACACAAGGCTGTTCTCTGACCACCAAATGCATGCAATAGCTCTAGAACATGCACATGTGTGTGCACACACATGGACACATACAATATGCCACATTCACATACACAAAATAAGAATTTTCATTTTAAATCAAAATGAAAAGAACCTGCGTATCAGACAGTCTTCGGTGGCACACACCATTAATCCCAATACTGGGGAGGCAGAGGTAGGCTGGGCTCTGACTTTGAGGATAGCCTGGTCTACAAAGCAAGTTCCAAGCCAGCCAGGGCTACACAGAGAAACCCTGTTTTGAAAAACAAAACAAAAGAACCTGGGTGTCATTAACACCAGCATTCTTGAGGTGGAAGCGGGATGATTGCCTTGAATTTGAGGCCAAACTGGCCTACCCAGTGAGTTCCGGGGTAGATTGCAATTCAAGACACCATTTTAAAACTAAAATTAAGCTCCTAAAATAATAGAGGATAACTCCATTAACCCTGGAGTCAAGAAGGAGCATTCTGACACTCAGAGGACTGAGGCAGGAAGATTGCCTGGAGTTCCAGTAAAGTCTGGACTAGCAGGAAACCCTGTCTAAAGAGAAGGAAAGAACAAGAAAGTGGGAAAGGAAGACATTAAGTAAGCAGAAAGTGTAGTAATATAGCATTAAAATGAACCATTTCTTTTCATCACAAGTCACCATTAAAAGATAGCCTTGAAGTCACTCTGTAGCACAGGCAAACCACAAACTATGATTCTCCTGCCTCGAGTAACACCAATCCCAGCTGCAAAATTATTTTCAAAATTAAGAATAAAAGGCCAATGAAAAGCAATTTCTAATTAAATCTGCATGAAATGTGAAAATTCCATTATAAATTTTTAACCACCTACCACCTATTAAAAATTTATTCAACTAGTAAAGAATATCAGACAGGGCTAGCAAGATGGCTCAGTAGAATAAGACCCCATCTCAAAATAAAATTGCCAGTAGAGAGAGAGAATGTTCTCGTGTTCTCCATTCAAAGAAAAAATAAACATCCCAGGCAGCAGTTCTCAACCTATGGGTCCTGACTGACCCTCCTAAGGGTTGTATATTAGATATCTTGCATATCAGATATTTATATTACGATTCATAACAGTAGCAGGATTACAGTTATGAAGTAGCAACAAAATAATGTTATGGTTGGGGTCACCACAAACATGAGTAACTGTATTAAAAGGGTCACAGCATTAGGAAGGGTGAGAACCACCTCAGATTATGAGATGATGGATATGCCAATTACCCTGGTCTGAAGATTACACACTGTATACATGTATTAGTTTTGGAGGTCTTTTGGGTTTTAGTTTTTGAAACCAAGTCCACATAACCCAAGCTAACCTAAAACTCATTATGTAGCCGAAGCTGGCACTGAACTTCTGCTCCTCCTGGTATACATGTACAGAAAACTCACTTTGGGCTGAGGATGTGGCTCAACTAACTGAGTTATCACCTAGCATGCATAGCCTTGGATTTGATTCCCAGAAGCACACAAACCTGGTATGGTGACACACACCTGTAATTCCAGAGCTTGAGATGGTAGCAGGAAGATCAGAAATTCAAGGTCCACCTGAGCTCTAGCAGTAAGTTTGAGGCCAGCCTGGGCTGCATGATATGTTGTAAAAAGGTAGGGGGAGGAAAATAAAGAAAGCAATTGGAGCCAGCTGTAGCCCTTCATGCACTTGAAATCCAAAGCCCTTGAAATACTGAGGCAGGGTTCAAGGCCAATGTGGAATACAGAGTAAAATCCTGTCTCAAAGGGGGAGGGTACAGAACTTTTTTTCTCCTTCTTATGACAAATGTATTTGTTTCTCCACATTTTTGACAGTTTCATGTTCTACTCTTTCTAACACGTGTCTTTTTCAATAAGCCTTCCAATGACTGAGGAAGGGTTGTGTCAGTGTTCCACACTCCTACCTATGGTACAGTCATCAGTCCATAACTAAGAATAACTGAAATAGCATTCTATATTATTCAGTCACTAGGCCACAGCACATTTATTAGCCTGCAGATAATATTGTCATCATAAGTTATTAATTAGCACCTCAAAGATTTGCTCAAATTGTGTACAAAATCATTCAGGCAATCCACTTACACAACAGATATTTGTGTTGCCTTACTATAAAATGGGAATTATTTATACACTGGAAAACCAAAAACAACCAGTAAAAGATTTGCCATGATAAGAACTGCAGCCAAAAGTGATGTGAATGCTGGTAACCCTGGAACTTAGAACCTGAGACAAGAAGATGCAAAGTTCCAGGCAGATAGACCTAGGATACAGAGTACCCTGTCTCAAACATTTTCTTTTTCAGGTATAGATTTAACTATGTTCTTCCTAAGCAATCCAGCAAGTATACGTACAAGTAATTGGTTCTGAATTCTGAATGTGTCTTACTGTCTTATCTGTCAAACATTTCTAGTAAACTAACCTACATTACAGAAGAATGACAACCAAAATGACCTCAAATAGATGCCCATTCGAATATGACCTTAAAATTACTCAAGTGTTCTATCTCAGTTCAAAAACCAGTATTATTTTACTCTCTTAATATTTAAGTGTACCAGTTTTTCCACTTTTCAAATAGTTTTGTGCTGTTATGGAAATGCTGCCTCAACTCCCTGAGAACTAAGACAGAAATTTACTTTCTGTCAAAGATCTCTGAAAATATGGATGAAATGAGCTACGTTCTTCTAATGATTTCAGAAGTATATTGTGAAAGCTTAATATGAATATTTAGCTTTTCATCTTACTTACTCCCCATTTTTTCAGCCAAAAGGAAACACAAGCAAGCCTGAATTACTTGTGCTCACAGCTTGCGAGCTTGCTTCACATATAAAAGACTGATGCTCATCTGTGCTTCACTTAGATTTTTTTTCAAAGAAAGGTTAAATTTGTTTAAGCAAAGTGCTTCCTCTATTATCAAAGCTGTAACAAAAATATTACCCTCAAAAATGAATACTAGTAGAAAACCATTTTACCTTGTGGAAAAATGCACTTACGAAGAAAGCAAGAAAGGTTATAAAAGACAAATTAACAAAAGCTCTACCCTCATAAGTAGGAAAAATCAGGTACATTAATGGCACTCACTCTATTTCAGCATTATAAAATAACTTAGCAAACAAAAGTAACAATAACTTCCTTATGTTGCATCAACATTTTCTGAAGAATGAATATTTTTATTTCCAGAACAACAGAGCAAGATTTACATTTAGTTCATAAATACAAGTTAAATTGCAAATTAAACTAGAAAAGGTTTCAGAGCCTGAGATGCAGTTCAGTTATTAGAGTGTTTGGCAATGTATACGGCCCAGGTTTGATCTCCATTGCCACCTAAACTAGGTGTGATATCATGGGGCTATACGTAACCCTTGCACTTGTGAAGGCAGGAGATCGGAAATTCAAGGTCATCCTCAACTCCACAACCAGTTCAAGGTCAACCTGGGATACATGACACCCTGTCTCAAAAAAAAAATAAGTTTTCAGGGGCTGGGGACCAAGCACTTAGGACACTAAAGTAGGAGAATTACCAGGAGTTCTAGGCTAATTTGAACTATGCAAGTTCCAGACATACCCAAGCTCCTTAAGAATTATTGAATAAAACAATTACTTTCAGGAATACTCTACTGTCCTGATACCTCTTGGAAAAAAATGTTACAAGTTTTATAATTTTTTAAAGATTTAAGATTTCTTTTTGGTGTGTGCATGTGTGTTATGTTATGTGTGTGTATGTAGGTGCACAATGTGCATGCATGCAGGAGCCTGAAAAATTAGCAGAAGGCCACATACCCCTGGAACATAGTTCTGAGTAGTGGTGGGCCCCCATCCTAGCCTGGAATCCCAGGTCCTTAGGGAAGTAAGTATTCTTAACTGCTGAGATCTCTCTTCAGCCCCTAAACATTAACTTTTATTAGTTTTAATTATGTGTATGTGTGTCTCTGAGTGTGTGCATGTCATGTACAGGTATCTAAGGATGCTAGAGGTGATGGATTCCTTTGCAAGCTGGAGTTATCACTTGAAACTGGTCACCCAACAAGGACAATGGGAATAAAACTCTGGGCCTGTGGAAGAGCAGACCATGTTCTCACATGGAGCCATTTCTCTAGCCCTAGAAGTTCTATAATTATCATCTAAAAATATATTTGGTGGGCCAGAGAGGTGTCTTAGAGGGTAAAGGGACTTGCTGCTAAGCCTGATGACCTGAATTCAATCTCCTGGTCCCACATGGTGGAAGAGAAAACGCCAACTACCATAAGTTATCTTCTGACCTCCATGCTAGCATGCACAATTACACACACACACACACACACACACACACACACACACACACACACACACACACACACACAATTTTAAAATGTTAAAGAAATAACTGACAGCACTAAATATATACATATATACACATACACATAATCTCTGGAAACTAATAGTGTATAGTATGTGAGGGATGGACTGTTTTGATAGACAAAAATTATAAATTTACTTTTCTGCTTTATTACCTAACAAAGCTTACTCTTCAAAGCTAAGATTTTTGGAGCAAAATTACATATATCTCCTCCTTAAAAGCACTGGCAGTCATTAATTTGAAAGGATGCAAGAAGAGTTATATGGAAGGGTTTGAAAGGAAGAAAGGGAAAGGGAAATGATAAAATCACATAATCTCAAAAATAAAAGAAATAATCTTTTCAAAGCTCTGGTAGTTTCTATAGCAGTGGACACAATAAAACAAGGTTTTTAAGACACCAGAAAAGTTGTTAACTGGACAGCTGTCAGAAAAACTGCAGGTTACTTAGACAGTCTGAGACAGAAGCAATGATGATCTATAGACAGAAGTTACTACTACAGCTTGAACAGGAAGCCCTTCTTGTTTAGGACTGCCACAGGCACATTTTGAAAAAAAAACTGCTACTATTGATTAATGCAGCAGAATGTCAATTATATGTACATTTCTAAGGTCTTTGCCTTAGCATTCTCTCTTCATTACATCAGGTGTACTGCCCTGCAGATTGTGGTAGTGGTACCAGGAATAAAAAAAAGTAAGGAATATTTCACTAAAAAAATAAAATGCCCCCACACAGTTTGTGTTGAGTTTGGTTGTTGTTGCTGCTGTTTTGGTACGGTTTTATTTTTCCTTTTTTCAGTGCTGAGGATCAAACCTAGGGACTCTGAACATACTATGCAAATTGCTTTACCTCTGAACTTATTTCTAGCATTATGCTTGGCAATCTCATGAAACACAATTTTTAAAAACACACTTTAAAAAGCTAGACAGTGATTGTATACACTTTAGTCCAAGCACTTGGGAGAGGGGCAGGCGGATCTCTGAGTTCAAGGCCAACCTGAGTTCCAGGATACCCAGGGTTACACACAGACCCTGACCAAGAAAAACACCCACACTTTTAAAAAGAAACTTTTCAGGGCTGGAAAGCACTTGTTGCTCTTTTTTAAAGGAATAATCAACTATGCATGGTGACACATGTCTATGATCCTAATACCCAGGAGGCTGAAGCAGGAAGATAAAGAATTCAAGTTCACCCTGGGCTACATAAAACCTTATCTCAAAAACACAAAAACATCTCAAATTATTAAATGAAAAGGGAAACTCCACCTAAGAAATAATTTTACATATGGTCACACTCCAAAAAACCTATTTCCAATTTCTGTTTTATATTTAAGAGACCATTTCCAAACAAAGAATTTTTTTGCCTTATGATTTCAATATCATTTGCTTTAGCAAAATGAAAATGCTGATATCTATAACTTGGTTTTTTTTCCCGATATTTTGAGGCAGGGTTTCTCTGTGTTTGTCCTGGTTTGTAGATCAGGCTGGCCTTGAACTCACTGAGATCTGTCTGCCTCTGTCTCCCAAGTGCTGGGATTAAAGGCGTGTGCTACCAATACCAGGCTACAACTTGATTTTCTTTAAACCCTCTCAGATTAAGCTATATGAAATAAAGTTTGTACATAAGGAAAAAAGTCAAATAAATGAAAACAAAGTACAGGATGGAGGAAGTGTTTAAAATATTTAAATAGTATTTTATTTTATTTCATTATGGCAGGGCTTGATAGTGCAGGCCTATAATCCCTTCCACTTGGGAGGCTGAAATGGGCAAGTTTCATGTTCACTGCTGGCCTAGGCAACTGAACAAGACCCTGTCTCAAAATAGAAGATTAAAGGGCTGAAAATGTAATTTTGTTGGTACAGTGCTTGCCTTAGTATGTTCTTGGTTTAATCCCCAGTACTGCATAAACCAGGCGTGGTACACCTATAATTCCACCACTTGGGAAAGAGGGAAAAATCATAAATTCAAGGTCATTCTCAGTAATACAGCAGTTCAAAGCCAGCTTGGGATACATGAGACACTGTCTTTAAAAAAGGAAGGAGCAACCAGGCAATGGTGGTATGAGCCTTTAATCCCAGCACTCAGGAGGCAGCAGGTGGATCTCTATGAGTTCAAGACCAGCCTGGTCTACAGAGCAAGTTCCAGGACAGGCTGCAAAGAAACCCAGTCTCGAAAAACCACAAAAAAAAAGAAAAAAAAAAGGAAGCAGCAGTAGCAATACAGCAGCAGCAGCAGCCACAGTTGCCACCAACCTCATAGTGATAGGGCATGCTTTTAATCCTAGCACTCAGGAAGAGGAGATCAGGCCAGCCTGGTCTACAGATCGAGTTCCAGGACAGCCAGGGCCGTTACACAGAGAAACCCTGTCTCAAAAAAAAAAAAAAAAACAGAAAGAAAGAAAGAAAGAAAGAAAGAAAGAAAGAAAGAAAGAAATAGAAAACGGGCTGGACATAAAGGAAAATGAAATAATGACATCTGCAGGAAAACAGATTACCTAGACTAAGAAAGACAAATGCCATGTTTTTAAGTGTACATATAGATGTGCATAGGTCATCACGAGAGAGGAGAGAACTTAAAAGAAAGAAATGGGTAGATTAAGAGTAGGCAATGGAGGCCAGCCGTGGTGGTATATGCCTTTAATCCCAGCACTTACCAGCCTGGGTAACCAAAGTGAGTTCCAGACCAGCCATGGCTACATAGTGAGACCTTGTCTCAAATTAAAAAGAAAAAAAGCCAGGCATTGGTGGTGCACATCTTTAATCCCAGCACTCGGGAGGCAGAGACAGACGGATCTCTGTGAGTTTGAGACCATCCTGGTCTGCAGATGGAGTTCCAGGACAGTCTCCAAAGCCACAGAAAAACCCTGTCTCAAAAAAAAGAAAAAGAGTAGATAATGGAATATATCTGACATAAAAGCAGACAGCAAGACTAGTTAGGAGGAGAAAGGTGACCAGCAAGAGGTAGGTAGAGGAAAGTAGTAGGAAGTCAGCAAATTAAAGTATGTCATATGTATGTATGAAAAGGCCATAATAAAACCTATTGCTTTTACAATAATGTAAATAACTTTGTAAAGGCCTGAAGATATACCTCAGCAATAGTACTTGCCTAGTATGTACAAGGCTTCTAGGTTCATCTACCAATAAGGAAAAACTTAAATATTTCATTATACTATATAGCTTCAGTTTGGGGATTTTTTAGATATTTTTAAGTGTGTGTGTGTGTGTGTGTGTGTGTGTGTGTGTGTGTGTAAAATACAGGTATTTGAAGAGGTGAGAGGTATTAGATCCCCAGGAGCTGGAGTTACAGGTAACTGAACCATCAGGTGTGGGTTTTGAGAAGTGAACTCAAGTCCTCTAGAAGCACAGTAAGCCCTCCTAACCTTCTGAGACGTCTCTCCAATCTATATAGCTGTAATTTTCTTTTGACTTTTGTTGTTTTCTTTGAGAAAAGGGTTCACTATGTAACCCCTGCTGCCCTCAAACTCATGGGACTCCTCCCTCATCTTCCCAAGTGCTAGGATTACAGGTGTTAGCCACCACAGCCAACTATGCCATCCAACTTTAAATTCTCAGCTAGTATAGTGGTACATGCCTATAATCTTAGCACCCAGAAGAGGATTATAAATTCAAGGTCAGCATGGGCTACAAGGTCACTATATCAAAAAAATGAGATAAATCCTCTTAATATAACAGAAATGATATATAATCATTAAGCTGATCACACTGATTCAAATCTACTATAATTCAAACCACATTCCACAAGCTATGCAATAAAACACAAACATGGATATCCTAAGTTCAGTTTTAAGTAGCTCTTTTAACACTAGGTAGCATGGAACATGTAAAAATACATAAACTCAAAATTACATTTTAACTAGATATTCTTGCCTTCACATACACTTAAAGTTTTTCTCCAAACATAACCCGTCAGAAGCAAAGCAGACACAACTCGTCCTATTCCTAATATTCATTTTAAGGTGGAAGCAAAATTAAACTGTTAAAAAAAAAAACAGCTAGGCCTGTGGTTGTAGCTCATTGATGGAGCACTTACTACCAAACACACACACACACACACACACACACACACACAATCCACCTGCAGGAGGAAGCTGAGCCACCTACAAAAATGACCGTCCATAATGAATACATAGGTTTTAGACAGTAAACAACGATGAACTGGATTATTTGTTTGGGGAGGATTACCCCCAAATATAGGATGGTTTACTTGAGTTGCTTCCCATTCTGCCTTCTCAGCACGCAAGGCACCTGACAGGTATTTATTAAATAGCACATAAAAATTAAAAATGCTTATCTTACATGTGAGACATACATACCTGTGAGTTAACAAAACCCTAGGGCACTATAAACACTTGCTAGAGGAGATGTTGAACCAATAAATAAATAAATAAATAAATAAATAAATAAAATAAGAGACAGCATCGCTTTTCTTCAAGAACCTCTGAATTTATTGGCATACAAGAGTAAATACACATGAAGCCAGAGGCCAATTAATTGCTAACCAAAGAGGTAAAGCCTATAAGTGCAAGAGTTGTCCCGAGAAGTTTAAATATCTAAAAGCTGGAATAATATTAGTTTTAATAGCTATCACTTGAGCACTTACTATAAGCCAAGTGCTTTCTAGAGTAGCGTGCTTACTATTCCCAGTTTACTCAAGGGAAAACAGTCAAAGTGGTTAAGAATTTACCAAGGTCACTCAGCTAGTTAAGTGGGCTAAGCTAGCCGCTTATTCCCACAATCCAATTCTAGGACTCACACTGTTAAGTTTCATGGAACAGCAAAGGGAGCTGTCGGCGGGAGTTAAGTCATTTTACAAGAGTACCAGCCTGCAATGCATGTCTGGTGCTTCGTGCTTCGCTTGAAGTAACAAAGTTTCGAAAGATTCCTGTCTTCTCGCTATCAATCGGGAACCTGACACTGGATCGGAGTGGAGGAGTGGCGGGAGACAACCCAAACAGCTAAAAAGAATTCATCTCACTCAAGATGGACTGCTAAGCTTCGAACGCGATTCAGAAGAATAAATCAGAACTTTTTTTTTTCTTTTTCAAATCTATGGTCAATTTTACTATTTAAACGGGGAGTGGGGGTGGGGTGGCTATTTGGGGAGAGAAAACCTCTACCGTGACAAATTACCAGGAAGGGGGGGGGTCCAAAATAAGTTTCTAAGACTTAAAGGAAAGAAAATATCCTAAAGTACTAAAAAAAAAAAAAAAAAAGCTTCGAGGGGGAACCAGAATGAGCGAGCGTCCCACGCCAAAACGGGGGTTTCATCAACACTTGATGATGAAAAGTTGGATCCAACCCGAAACCATCGGAGGTGACATGCCGGTAGGGACTTGGCAAAAGCGGCAATCCCTGCCACACTCCCCCCCACCACCACCACCAAGGACCGCAGGGCCAGGACAGTGCAAGCTGGAGCTCCCCAAGAAACCAGAGGTGCTAAGCCGGGCTGTCCCCAACGCTCCGTGCTCCTCAGCCGCTGGCGCCTAGAACGGGAGAAGAGTTCGGGACAGTTCGCCCTCCTCAGACTTCGGGCACAGGAGAGGCCGGGCGCCAAACTGCGGGAGCCGCTTTAGGGGCAGAGTGATGAAATGGGACAGAGAGAAAAAAACAAAAAACAAAAAAAAAAAAACAAAACAAAACAACAAAAAAAAAAAAACTGTCAAGTCCGGACCCAACGGTCCCCGGGCGCGAACCCACGGCCAGAAAAGCAGCCGAAGTGAGCGGAGTTAAAAACGAAAGAGACAGGACAAAAAGAGACAGCGGGAGCACAGGGGGACCCGAGGGGGACAAGACGGAAGTTCGCCTTAAGAGACTATAAAGGAAGCCAGGCTCCGCTGGAGCGCCGGGCTGTCGGGGAGGTCGGGGAAGGGAGGCGCTCGGCGGAGGCTACCGGCTCCGCTCGTCCCACAGTTCGAAACTCCTAAAGAACCATCCCCAATCGCCGCCCGGGTGGGGGAGGGGGCGCCGCTCCTCCCCCCCCCGGCCCCTGTACCCCACTTCCGAAGGTGGCCAACGCCCCGGCCTCCGGCTCCCGCAGCGCCCGCCCCAGGCCCGAACACTCACAAATCGCCTCTCCCTGATTTCTCCCAATTCTTTATCCACTCTGCGGGAACCACCACAGTCGCGGCCGCCATCTTCCCCTCGCTAGTAACAGTGGCCCGGATGTGTAGCGAGCGAGCCAGAGGTCAAAGGGGAGCCCCGCCCACTGGGAGTGACGGAAGCTGGGAGTTCGCGTTTAGATTTCCCGCCCCACCTACCTCCCCACCCAGCGGAAGCCCCGGGCCTTGCTGACAAAGAGGTAGCAGGCGCTGGAGGTCCCTTTCGCTAATACCTGCCCGGACCGCGCCCTCGACACAGTCTTCGCGTTTTATTGCCCCTCTGGAATTAAAAAAATAAAAATAAAAACAAAATGCCAGCCCGGGACCGCGTGTAGCCTTTACGATCTCCTGTAATATCTACCCCAAGCCGTTAATTCAAACGCATAATTTTTCAAGCTCTCTGTATGTTAGGCTTAGAAGATACGGAAACTGTAAGCCCTGAATGACATGACCCTCTGGAAAACAGGAACATGAGATAAGAAATAGCTCAACTAACTACTGGTAGAAAACTGTCACGGAGAGGGCAGCGATACGTGCGATGACAAGTAACATGCTCTCATAATGGATAAAAGGTGGCCCCGGGAAACACGTGATGCCTCAATTCTTACTCCTTACTTTAGCTGTCAAACTAACAAGCATTAGTACTATGAGAAACGATTTTTTACAGTCTCAAAATCTCTCCACAAAATACTTGTTATTACAAAGGAAAAACGTTCCCGGAGGAAAATATGGAAGATACCACCCTGTGTTGGTGAAAAACAAATTTTGCCAGAGTTGGAGCTGGAGCTCGAGTCTAGTGCACTTGCCTACATTGCACCAGGCACTGGTCTGGAACCTCACCACTGGGGGAAAAAAGACTAAAGTATCTCAGAAATATGACACGTGAACCAGACAGGGAATTACAACACTCAGGAACCTGAGGCAGGAGCATAGCTACTTCCCACCAGCCTAAAAATAGGCAAGGTGGGCAAGTGAGCTAGAAGAAATGGACACCATGGGACTTCCAATGGTGTGCCAGAAAAAAAAAAAAAAAAACACTAAGCAACTTTTTGGATTTCTTTTTTTTTCGAGACAGGGTTTCTCTGTGGCTTTGGAGGCTGTCCTGGAACTAGCTCTTGTAGACCAGGCTGGACTCGAATTCACAGAGATCTGCCTGCCTCTGCCTCCCGAGTGCTGGGATTAAAGGCGTGTGCCACCACTGCCCAGGTGGGAATTGTTAATGTCCAAATTTCACATGTTAATTTGATATTGTAGGAGTGGGAGACATACCCATCCTTGAGGGACCATCTACAACATCGCTGACTTGCACTCTTCAAAATTGTCAAGCTCATAGAAGATAGTAATCCTTCAAGATTTATGAAGACTGGAGGCAGAAGCAGAAGGATCTCTGTGAGTTCAAGGCCAGCCTCATCTACATAGCAAGCTCCAGGCCAGCCAAGGTTATATACTGAGACTATCTCAAAAAAAGATTAATGGAGACAAGAAATATAAGAGATGCCCTCCCCTCCCCCCCAAAAAATCATTTTTTTTCTTTTGCAATAAAGGGTATTACTGAATAGAGATGTACTGGTTGGACGGGGGGGGGGGGGGCAGGTGGGCATGAGAAATTGAGGTATCGGTTTGTGGTGTGTAGAGGGCAGAGTGCTGACACAGGTGACTGGAAAGGCATTATAGAGTCAGATAGAAGCCTGATGCAAGGGAAACTTCTGAAAGAATCTACAAGGATGGCCCCAGCTAAGACTTCTAACAACAATGTATCCACAGCCTGAACTGGCGATCCTCTGTGATAGGATTGGTGACTACCTCCCACCCTGCTGTCATCAGAGAGCCATCATCCAGCGACTGATGGAGGCAGATTCAGAGACCCATGGCCAAACATTGGACCAAGCTCCAGGAACTCCTGTTGAGGAGAGGGAGGAGGGATTGTAGGAAACAAGGACATTGAAGTAAAACCCACAGAAATGGCTAGCCTGGCTCACAGGAACTCATAGAGTCTGGGCCAACAACCAGAGAGCCTGCATGGGACAGACCTAGGTCCTTTGCATATGTGACAGTTATGTAGCTTGATCTATTTGTGGGACTCCTGGCAATGGGAGCAGGGGCTGTCTCTTAGGAACCTATCCCTCGTGCTGGATTGCCTTGCCCAGCCTAAATACAGGGTGAGGTGCTTGGTTTTGTGGCAGCTTGAAATGTCATGTTTTGCTGATGCCCATGGGAGGGCATGACACAGACTTACATTCAGACAAAACATCCATACACATAAAATAAAAATGAATAAATAGGCCAGGTGGTAGTGGCACACACTTTTAATCCCAGCATTTGGGAGGCAGAGACAGGTGGATCTCTGTGAGCTCAAGGCCAGAATGGTCTACAGAGCAAGTTCCAGGACAGCCAAGCCTGTTACACAGATAAACCCTGTATTGAAAGAAAAAAGAAAAGAAATAAACAAGACTCAGCCAAGCATGGTGTCACAAGCCTGAAATCTAAGGACTCAGAGGCTGAGCCTGAAGGATCCCCAAGCTGAAAGCATCTTAGGGATATGTAGAGAGACCCTGTCTCAAAAAAAGAAAAAAAAAGTCTCACTGAATTAATGACACAGTTTTGCAACTTATTCTCAAATATGTTTTTGGAGGGGGGTAAAAGGGGATTTCAAATTGAGTAAGCAAATGTAAAGTTAACAGTTTAGGAATGTGAATTGAAGGCATATAGAATATGCTACCCCAAAATATGAAATGAGCACCTTTAATATGCTGGTTACGTCATAGTATCTAGAATATCGCTAAGTAGCCTGCCACAGTCTACAGAGCACTGGGTTTACAGGCATCAGGGACCACCCTGCTTAAGAAATTGCAACAGGAAGGGACCCTCTTTGAATAACCCTGTCTGGGGAAAAAAAAACTCAATTGTTCAATTGTCAAGGATCATCTCCGTGGAAAACTCATTAACCAAGTAAAATCAACAACAAAAACAAATACCTCTCTTATAAAAGAGAAAGCTTTATTCAGACATTTATGAGCGTATGTAAATCCTGATTAAGGGAGCTTGGTATAAAACAGGAAACTACATAGGGAACTGTGTGAGAAGAGCAAGAGGTCTCCAGTGATAGAAGAGGGAGAGACAAAAGAGAGGGTGGTATAGCAGATATAGAGATGGTGTCTTACCCGCAGGGGTGTACTTCAGTACAAATGGATGGCTTTACAGGTGTAGCTGCTTAGAGGGCACAGAACAGAAGCCACCAGATGTATGAGAACGGGAAAAGGCAACTGAGTGTACCTGGCCAATAAGAACACTGGTTACTTAGAATCCCAGAAGAGTGGTTAGAGGCAGGGAACTGAAAGCATGCAAGAGTCAGTACCTTCATTCAAAAGATATGTGCCCTGGCCAACCAGACAGAAGCATAGTATGGAAGCAACTTCAAGTAGGTTATGTGGTGAAATAATTTGACTTAACAGAAAAGAGCCTTTTAAGGAAATTTGCAGCCAGAAAAGATGGCCTAAATTTATTGGACAATCCAACCACCATTCAGGGTCATAGACAATAGTCACAAGTAACGAGTCACGACATGAAAATGTGTCAAATGGTTAACAACATGAAAATGGGTAAAATGGTTCCCACTGATTGTGATGTTAACCTAGAGAAGATTCACCTCCTTTCATGCCTGAAGACAAGACAGAGAGTGGGTCGGAAATTCAGGGACCTGATGGTGAGACTCAGAGCTATATATATGCCCAGTTGCTATCATCTCAACTTTAGATGATATTAGAAGATGCTCAAATACAACTCAAAGATGAGAACAGCTCCAAAAAGATTAAATGCAGAAAGTATTCAGTGGGAAGAAATAATATGCTATCAGCCCAGGAGTTAAAAGAAAAAAATCAATTGGGGTGAGGTGGGTAGAACCAGGTCTGCTGAGTATGGTGTCACATACCTGTAATTCCCAGCACAACTCAGGCTGAGGCATGATTGACCTTTTGAAGTTAGCTAGAGCTACAGCAAGACTCCCGGTTGCCTGCAGGTAAGGGGTGAAAGGAGGTCCGTTGTTTGTTTAAAATCCCTTGCTTCTCAAGGAAAACACCAAATGGTGGGTGATGGTGGGTGATGCCAGTACAGGAGGAGGACATGTGCATCCCAGGCTTGGGTGGCCAAGGAATTTTCTTCTAGGAACAGGCTAAGGTCATAAAGCTCATGGACACAGCCAGAGAGGAGTGAATTCCTGTCACCAAGTTTGGCAGCCTAGTCAAGGACATAAGACCCAAGTCCATGGAGGCTGGAGAAATGGTTCAGTTGTTAAAGTATAGGTTCACAACCAAAAAAAAAAAGGAATCATGTCCATGGATGAGATCTACATATTCTCTCTTCCCATTAAAGAGCCAGAGATTATTGACTTTTTCCTTGAAGCATCTCTTAAGGATGAGGGTCTCAAATCAGTCATGCCAGTGCAGAAGCAGACTCAGACTAGCCAGAAGATCAGGTTCAAGGGTTTTGTTAACATGGGGGACTACAGTGGTCATGTGTGTCTGGGTGTTAACTGACCCAAGGAGGTAGCCACTGGCATCAAATGGGCCATCATCTTGGCCAAGTTTCCCATTGTCCCTGTGTGGAGAGGCTACAGAGGGAACAAGATTGTCAAATTGTGGTGGTTTGTATGAAAATGGCTTCCATAGGGTCACAGAGTGGCACTATTGGGAGGTGTGACCTGGCCTTGTTGGAGGAAGTGTGTAACTGAGGGCAGGCTTTGAGGTTTCAGAAGCTCCAGCCAAGACCAGCGGCTCACTCTCTCTTCCTGCTGCCTGCCTATCCAGATGTAGAACTCCCAGCTACCTCTCCAGCACCGTGTCTGCCTGTGTGTCATCATGCTTTCCATCATGATAATAACGGACTAAACCTCTGAACTGTAAGCCAGCCCCAAGTAAATGTTTTTCTTTATAAGAGTTGTTGTGGTCATGGTGTCTCTTTACAGCAATAAAACCCTAAGACAGAAGCCCAACACAGTTCCATGCAAGGTGACAGGCTGTAGTAGCTCTGTGCTGGTGCATCTCACCCCTGTCCTAAAACAAACTGGCATCATCTCTGCTCCAGTGCCAAAGAAGCTGCTGCTGATGGCAGATATTGATGGACTTCCAGATGTTAGCCAGGGGCTTCACTGCCACCCTAGACAACTTCACCATAGCCACCTTTGATGCCATCTCCAAGACTTACAGCAATCTGACCCTCTGACCTTGACCATATTCATCGAATCTCCCTATCGGGAACTCTTCAATCATTAGACTCTCTGGGCAGAGGACTAAAGCTTTATTTGGGCTACCACATGGAGTAATAATATAAGCAAAAGAAAATTATGTAATTAAGCCTATTTAAAGATAAAACATTCCAAGAAAGTTCTCAAAAGCAGTCCATATTATTGGTATGTTGGGAGTAGTGCCCTCTGTAGCTGAATAACCCACTTAATGGGTCTTCTAAATTTAATGGCAAGTGTCACTGATTGCAACTACAACCAAGTAGACATCTATTCCTCACATTTGAGCCAGAACAGACTGCTACCTGTAGCAGGAAAAATAAAAGACCCATAGATTGATATTAGGGTTCAAGCTTCAAGCTGAGGATCAGAGAAGCAAAACAGCCAAGCCCCTAGCTTTTACCTCTACCTCAGACTGACAAGGCTGGTCCTGTCTCCACGAGCTCTCCATCAAGCCTCTCCTCAGTGTAGCTGGAGAATATCTCTCCACATGAGACCCTTTGCTTTTTATACCTCCCTAGTGCTGGGATTAAAGGTGTGTGATCCCTAGTGCTGAGATGGCCTTTGTGTAAGCTGTTTCTTTTCAGGACGGGATCAATTTCATGTAGCTCAGGGTGTCCTTGAACTAACAGAGATCCATCTACCTCTACCTCCCAAGTAATGGGATTAAAGTTTTGTACCACCATGGCTTGGCTTCTATAGCTAACTAGTACAGCTGGCTTTGCTTTCTGAATCCTCAGGCAAGCTTTAATAAATCATAAATAGTATATCACCACAGCTCCCCATAACCCTGAAGACTATGACCAGTGCCAGGCATGGTGCTGGACCTCATTGGGCTCATCTATTGCCCTGACACAGATGAAAGGCAGGAGCCAAAGCTCCATGACAAATCTAGGGCCGACTTCCTTCATATTGCTGAAGACAACACACAGATATTAGTACCTCTCTGCTATCCCCATGAGCCCATTCATAATAGCTTCAGCACTTTGACCCTAGTAGAAAAGTATTCACCTTCTGATCTCACCAGGAAGAAAAATCTTGTTAAAGGCAATGAGGTGAAGAAAATGATTCTAGAAAATTTCCGTGTGGAAAAAGGACCAAATGTATGGAAGAACTCTGGTAGAAGTGCTGATGGAATACGAATCAGAGAGAGGCTCAAGTGGACCACACGAAGGAAATGCATCGCTACAATACCAGGGAGGAACAGGGACTTAGACTAAAACTACAGAAAATGAGTGAAGTGCCTCAGACTAATGAAGAACTTCGG
Source organism: Cricetulus griseus (assembly GCF_003668045.3). Lineage (NCBI taxonomy): Eukaryota > Metazoa > Chordata > Mammalia > Rodentia > Cricetidae > Cricetulus > Cricetulus griseus. The sequence goes on along the minus strand of NC_048604.1, from coordinate 26,072,823 downwards.
GTGACTAATTAACAAACTGACAAATAAAAATAACATGTCTAAAAATAACATATGTTCTCCATGAGAAACCAGCCTGGCCTCGGTGGCTTTCCTCAAATCTCTCACACCTCCTTCTGTCCTACCAAATATGTATTTCAGAGTTAAAACAGTAAGACAGTTTCAATGGTGCTCATCCTCTCAATAATCAGTAGCAAATCACAGGAACTTGGATCTTATCAGCGAACGCCTTAGGAGTTATCTGGGAAGAATAGCATTGTGATTTGGGTTGACAAATACATGAATAAACTTACAAGATGCAAAAAAAAAGGGACAAATCTTGCATGTTTTCTCTTTTGGAGAATCTAGACACGTGCGTGCGTGCGTACGTGTGCGTAGCATGAAAGCAGAAAGGAGACTATGGAAATAGGGTGAACAAGGGACAAGATTGGGAATAAATATAAGCAAACTACAATGTGTAGTATGTATGAAAATGCCACAAGAAAACATCATTTACATGCTAACTAAAAGTTAATCACAAAAAATTAATTTAGCCAGGTGTGATGGCACATGCCTTTAATTTCAGCACTTGGGAGGCAGAGGCATGCAGTCTGGGCTACACAGTGAGCTCCAGGACAGCCAGGGCTATGTGGAGAGACCATGTCTCAAAAAATTACTTTATTATTGTATGTGTGTGTGTGTTTGCTGTGTGGGTATGAGAACATGCATATGGAGATCAGAGGACAACTGTCGGGTATCTGTCCCCCCATCACCACACACCTTTAAGTTATCAGACTTGAAGAGCCATTTGCCTGGCCAGTAAGTGTTAGTGTGTGAGATAGGGAAGTAGGCATTAATTATCTCTTCCTCTTTTCTTTTCCGCTTCATTTTGTTTGCTGCTGCTGTTTGTTTTCAAGATGGTTTCTATGTGAAGCCCTGGTTGTCCTGGAACTAGCTCTGTAGACCAGGCTGGCCTTGAACCCACAGAGATCTTCCTGCCTCTGCCTCCTGAGTGCTTGGATCAAAGGCATGTGCTACCACCATCCAGCATCCATTTAAAAAAAAAAAAAAGCAGTCTGTCACCAAACTTGAAGCTCACCAATTGGCTAGACTCGCTGGCCAGCAGCCCTTGAATACCCATCTTCACTTCATCAGTGGTTGGGTTACAAATGTGTATTGCTCATCTAGCGCTTTACTGGATGCAGGGGTTGAGAATGGAGCACATCCCCAGTTCAAATAGTAGTAAAAACTTAAAATGAGGACATATAAGATTCCAGATCTTACTTAGTTGAAGCATTTGCTTTACTTTCCTGTGATGTCCTTGTGGACATAGTAAATTTGAAAAGCTTTCTTTCTCTAATCTAATGTCCATTTATTTTATCGGTTCAATTATGAACACTAACAGGATAGTGGGAAAATTTCCCCTCCGATTCAGAATAAACGACATATAAGGGTGCTTTTGTTTGTAAAACTTCTTAAAATATAAAGCATTCAAGGGAGGAGGGGAGGGAGAGGGAACTGGGATTGACATGGGAGAGTGTTTCTAATTTCAATTAAAAATTAATTAATTAAAAATACATAAAGCATTTTAGAAACACATACTTTGAGCCAAGGAGATAGCCTGATAACCTGTGCATAAACAAATAGATAGGAAGACTAAAAAAGAAATACACATTTGGCAGAAAGTTTATTGAACACACATAAGAAAATAAATTTTCTTGCACATATTAACATATGAACTTTATTTTACATATATTTTCCAGTGTGCCTGAGTGTGCATTATTGTGCAAAGCACAGTGCCTGTGTGGCAGTCATTTGCTTCGAACCATAATGTGGATCCTGGGGATTGAATTCAAGTTCTCAGGCTTGACATCTTGACTGTTGTACTATCTCACTAGGCTGTAACGCTAAAAAGACACAGAGACAGACGTTAGGGTTCAAGCTTCAAGCTGAAGATCAGAGAAGCAAAGCAGCCAAGCTAGTAGATCTTGCCTCTACCCAGCTGAAATAGCAATCCTGTCTCCACGAATCCTCAGAGGCAAAAGGCTCTCAGATCCTCCTCCTTATATTGCTTTCTCCACCCAGACACATCACTCCTGTCTCCAGCTCCCTAGTCCCGAGATTAAAGGCCTGTGATCCCAGGTGCTGAGATCACCTTTGTGTGAGCTGTTTCTTTTAGGACTGGATCAATTTCATGTAGTCAGTGTGGCCTTGAACTAAAAGAGAATGGTCTACCTCTTAGTCTGGAGTCCTGGGATTAAAGGTGTATACCACCACCTCCTAGCTTCTATAGCTAGCTAGTATGGCTGCTTTGCTATTTTGATCTCCAGTGGCTTTAATAAATCACAAACAATATATCACCACAATTCCCATTTTCACCACTAATACAAAAAGAAAAACAACTAATATAAAAAATCTATATATAATAAGTACAATAGGTATATACAATATATACCAGCAATAAGTTCCCCAACAATGTCTAGTCCATTTCATTTGGCAAATTCAGAGAAAATATCTAGTCCATTTGAATTTGACAAATTCAGAAAAAAAACTCCATTACCTATTCTGTCTTAGTGAGTCCAAAATCTTGTACCTAATTTATTTTCTATTCTAATTTGCATCATCAAATTAACTTTTAATGTCTCAAACCATTTACACTTAACACATCTTTAGTGAGTTTCTTTTTTGTTTATTTATAACATTTATTTTTTTGAATTTTTTAATTTGAATTAGAAACAAGATTGTTTTACATGTCAATTCCAGTTCCCTCTCTCTCCCCTTCTCCCCTGCCCCCCCCAACTAACACCCTATCTATCCCATACCCTTTCTGCTCCCCAGGGAGGGTGAGGCCTTCCATAGGGGGTCTTCTGAGTCTGTCATATCCTTTGGGATAGGGCCTAGACTCATCCCGTGTGTCTAGGCTCAGAGAGTATCCCTCTAAGTGGGATGGGTTCCAATCCCATGCTAGGGATAAGTACTGATCTACTACAAGGGGCCCCATAGATTTCCGAGGTCTCCTTACTGACACCCACATTCATGGGGTCTAGATCAGTCCCATGCTGGTTTCCCAGCTATCAGTCTGGGGACCAAAAGCTCTCCCTTGTTCAGGTCAGTTGTTTCTGTGGGTTTCACCAGCCTGGTCTGGACCCCTTTGATCATCACTCCTCCTTCTCTGCTACTGGATTACAGTTCAGTTCAGTGTTTAGCTGTGGGTGTCTGCTTCTACTTCCACCAGCTGCTGGATGAAGGCTCTAGGATGGTATATAAGTTAGTCATCAATCTCATTATCAGGGGAGGACATTTAAAGTAGCCTCTCCTCTGTTGCTTAGATCGTTAGTTGGTGTCATCTTTGTAGATCTCCAGACATTTCCCTAGTGCCTGAATTCTCTTTAAACCTATAATGTCTCCCTCTATTATGGTATCTCTTACCTTGCCCCCTAAAGAATAACAAATACCCATAACCCATTGAGTGGTCAAAAACCACCCACCCCACCTCTTGGGAATGTGTGTGTCCTGTTCTTAAAGTTACTTCCAGCTGTCTGGGGGCAAGAGCATCTTTAGGGGATCCTGAAAAGAAAAATTGGGTTAACTGTCAAGCTATATCATTTTTGTCAGTCTCTGAATAATAGCAATATACAGGGCTTGCCTCAAGTCCTGGCTAGAGTACTCTGTTAGGCTGGATCATCTCAGGTAGCCTCCTCAAAATTGTTTTGAGCACTGTCTGTAAGACTGGGTTATCCCAGCTGGCCATCTCAAAATTGTTCCAAGCAGTTTGTAGTCCAAAGCTGGTCTTTAGTTGGTATTGTTCCTCTTACTGGTGTTGTCATAGTCCTGGTGAAATTATCATCTGTGGGGTCCCATCTTCTTTGTTTGTTTTTATTTTTCAAGACAGGTGTTTTTTTTCTGTTTTAACAGTCCTGGCTGTCCTGAAACTCACTTTGTAGATCAGACTTGCCTCAAACTCACTGAGATCTGACGGCATCTGCCTCCCCAGTGGTGGAATTAAATGGGTGTGTGACCTCTGCCTGACTTGGATTCAGTCTTCTTTTGGAGACTTCAGAGATCGGACTAGGTCAGATTATTTCTTTTCTTGGTAATTTTTTTTTCTGGACAGTTCTCCTTCCTCTTTGGATGCTTATTTTGTCCAAAGGTCTTAAATTTTTCTAGATGTTTGTTTTTATTTTCCTGAAAAGACACAAACAAAACCCTTCCCCAACTCTAACTTTGGGGAGGTTCCTAATCTAATCTTTATTAGTTTTGATTCATGGTTTCTCCTAAATTTTTTTTTTAGCTTTTAAAGCTCTTGTATCATCCAGAACAATATGTTGTCTTTCAATAGGCATTAGGTTATTTCATTGTTCTGGGAAGGAGTTTCATCCACAATGACAGGAAAGGATTGTGCTGGATTTGGCATAGGGGCTTTCAAGAGGTCCCTCAAGGCATTTCCTGAAAGCAAAGGATTACCTTGATAATCTTTTCTTAACCTATATTCTTTAGTCCAATGCCTGCCTTTGCCACACCTTCTGTATAATCCAGAAGCGAGGGATGTTCTGTTTGGATTATATTTAGAAAAAGCATTGTTTCTAGAAATGCCCTGTTTACAATCCCATTTCAGGTGACCTTGTCTGCCACAGTTAAAACATTGGACATTTTCATTTTTCTTTAAACCTCTTGAAATCACCTATCCGTGTTTCATCATAACCATGAGCTTCAATATTATCTCTGATCCAATCCTCCAAAGGTGCTGATTTTGCCTTTAAAGGCCTAATTATCCTTTTGCATTGGGCATTAGCATTTTCAAAAGCCATTGTTTCAGTTATTATTTTTCTAGCATCTGTGTCTGATACACTTCTGTTGACTGCTAATGACAGTCTTTATAAGAAGTCCATGAATGCTTCCTTTGGGCCCTGTATGAGTTTTGTAAATGATTCAATTTTCTTTCCTGCTTCTCCAATTCTGTCCCAGGCATTAAAAGCTGCTGTACATATTAAACTCAAGAGATGATCATCATATTGACATTGCCTTTCTAAAGTAGCATAATCTCCTTCTCCAAGAATTTGATCTTGGCAGCCGGGCATTGGTGGGAGCACACCTTTAATCCCAGCACTCAGGAGGCAGAGCCAGGCAGATCTTTTAGTTCAAGGCCAGCCTGGTCTCTAGAGCGAGTGCCAGGATAGGCTCCAAAGCTACACAGAGAAACCCTGTCTCTAAAAAAAAAAAAAGAATTTGATCTTGGGAGATATCTATACCTCTAGTTTTAGTCTTTTGTTCAATATTTTTAGCCTCTTCTCTGAACCAGGATGTCCACTGTAATTGTGGTCCAGGCTCTTGGACAGCCTTAGTCAAATCTATCCAATCTATAGGGATAACCCTATTACAAACAGACCATATGTTTATCATCTGCTTCACAAATGGTAAAAGGATGCCATATGAGACTACAGCTTCCTTGAATTTCCCTAAATCTAACACCAAGTAGCTCTTATAGAACTTCTTTCATTTGGTGCTTCCTGTAAGGTTTCTGGATATATTTAAGGTGGTTGTCTTGAGACCTAGACTGTTCCTTTTTTAACCTGAAAATGCAATGCTAAATTTGGGTCTCCATGTAATTCCTCGGTCTCAGGATCTGAGAGCCTTTTGCCTCTGAGGATTTGTGGACACAGGATTGCCATTTCTGCTGGATAGAGGTAAGATCTACTGGCTTGGTGGCTTTGAATCTCTGATCTTCAGCTTGAAGTTAGAACCCCAAAATCTATCTCTGGGTCTTTTATTTTTCATGGCACACCAGGCTGTAACATATGAAATTTAGAATTAGTGTTATCTTTTAAATTTAGCAAGTTTTATCAAATGATCCATGTTTATTGCTGCAAGCCTTTGATCCCAGCACTCCAGAGGCAGAAGCAGGCAGATCTCTGTGAGTTCGAGACCAGCCTGGTCTACAAGAGGTAGTTGCAGGACAGCCTCCAAAGCCACAGAGAAACCCTGTCTTGAAACACTCCCTCCCCCACCAAATAAAGTACATCTGAAGAAAAATAAAAATATTTATTATTGTTTTCCACCAGCTGTAGCTAATGTTTTTACCAAGGAATGAATTTCAATAGAAGACAAAATATTTCAGAGTACTATGTAGTTTTAGATTACACCTGTAACTAATCTCTTAATGTCTAACTATAATGTTCTAAAGCTACTCAATGGAAAGCTATATAACATTTGGTTCCAATAACTTGGGCTCATTTAAAACATTATGCTGTTTCAAAGACAGTCCAAATATGATTACCTTTGGATCTCCTCATATTTCACTGTTATGAAAAATCTAAATATATGCAAAGGAAAATGGTGTAAATCTTCATGTACCATTATTCTCCCTGGAAAATTTTTTAAAAGATTTATTGATTTATTATGCATACAGTATTCTGCCTGCATGTATGTCTGAAGGCCAGAAGAGCACAACAGATCTCATTATAGATGGCTGTGAGCCACCATGTGGTTGCTGGGAATTGAACTCAGGACCTTTGGAAGAGCAGTCGGTGCTCTTATCCTCTAAGCCATCTCTCCAGCCCCCTCCCTGGAAAATTTTTAAAATTATTATCAGGTAGCTTGTATGTGAAAATAAGCACTGATTTTTTTTATGTATCCTTCTCCATATAATCTGTTGTAGAGATCTCCTGCCCAACTTTGAGATTCATGTACATTTTAGGTGCGAACATTCTGTGTGTGTGTGTGTGTGTGTGTGTGTGTGTGTGTGTGTGTGTGTGTGTGTGTGCGCGCGTGTGTTTTGGAGGTGGGTTCTCTGTATTGCAGGATGCTGAATAACATCTGTAGGCTCAACCCACTAGATACCACACACACACACACACACACACACACACACACACACACACACACCACACCACATCACTCGGAGGGCAAAATTGACCCCTTCTGCTACATTATGGCTTACCTTGCCACACATCATGGTGATGTCTCCTTCCAAACTCTGAAGTGTGTGCAATGTGCATACTACTCAGTATGTCACAAGCATAGTATGGCCTGAGTGCAATGATGGCCTTTGGGGCCTTGGTTTTTCATTTTCATGGATCCAGCAGAACTAGTTTTATATGATATGATGACTCCCTTAGGAATTTCTCAGAGTTAATTGGCTTCTTGCCCCATAAGATTGGAAAGCTATCATATCTTTTGTATCCTTGTTCTCTTGTTTGCTCTTTGCCATCAACATCTGGCAGCTGTCTCAGTGGATGAAAGTATTGTTCCCTGATGATCTCAACAACTCATGGGTTCCAACAAGGAAACGAAGGACCGCAGTCTGTGAAAAAGACCAGAAAGGGGCTATGGTGACAATCTCACGCATGGAGTGATAGGTAGATTTTAGGTAATTTTAAGATCAAGCAGTCTTGATATCATATGAGAGTTTAGGAAATGGAACCAAAGAATTGTTTGGGTCTTCTTGTTTCTTTGTTTCAGTTTGGCTTTTGTCAATGGTGTACACAGAACTCAAGATATCACACATGTTGGACAAGTAAGTGATCCTTTGCTAAGCTCCACCCCAGTCCCAAAACTGGAATATTAACTTAGGTTTCATTTTTGGCATCATAGATTTGGACACATAAGTTATTCTCTGTGATCGTTTCTTTCTTTATTAGGTAAGGCTAACAGTATCTATTGGGACTGGAAGAGGACATATGATTCACACTCCTGGCCTTAGTCACTGTTCTATTGCTGTGAAAAGCCACATTCCACTCCCTGGCCCCCATGGAATGGGGCCACATCATAAAGCAAAATGCTTTTAGTCCAACTTCTAAAATCCCCATAGTCTGTCCCAGTTCCAACAATATTACGAAGTCCAGTCTCTTCTGAGTTTCACGAAAAATTTCTTAACTGTAACTCCATGCAAAATCAAAATTAAAAAGCAGATCACATACATCCAACATACAATGGCATAAGATATACATTTCCATTCCAAAGGGAACATAGTGAGAAAATACTGGGCCAAAGCAAGATAAAGAAAATCATCTGGGCAAGCTCCAAACTCTGTCTCTCCATATCTGAGTCAAAATGCTATTCAGATCTCCACCTCCTTTGAGATTTGTTGACTGCAACACACTTCTTTCTCTTGGGCTGGTTCCACTCCCTGTCAGCAGCTTCCCTTGGCAGGTGTAACACAATTCAGGCTTCACTTGCACAACTTCACATAATGGCCTCTCTAGGCCACCATGCAGGGACAACCCTGACATACTCCTGCCATCAGCTTCTTTCCTTAATAGTGGAGGGAGATTCCATAACCCCTTTCTGCTATCCTTGATGCAACAGCCAGAACCATGTGGCCAAAGCTGCCAAGTTCTGCTGCTTGCTGCGGTTGAAATTTGTCCTGGTCGTTCAGTTACATTTTCATTAGTTTTTCTGTTGTCAATGCCCCTGCTTAAATGTTTCTTTAATTCATTTTCACAAGTTAGAAGCTTAGCTAGGTGAGGTTTTGCCCTAAGGTTACTACTCCCTTTATTCCATCTGGAAACAGGCTTTTCTTTAAAATTTTTATTTTCTTGAGCACTGAACTTAGCTCCATTATACTTCCTGGTGCTCCTTTTCTCCTCAAACTGCACATTTTGTGTTTCTCTTTGTCCAACTTGTTCCTTTTCATTGTAGATCTGCCTAAGAGTAACTACTAACAACCACATAACAGTCAATACTAACTAGACTATCTTTAAATCTCCTCTGTCAATACCATTAATTCAAACTATAGTGGGCTATTGCTGAAGCTTAACCATAGTGTTTATTGGATGAATATGCAAGACTTTGGGACTTTGTACTAGGAAAGCAGTTAAAACACTATAAGTAAGGCTTAGCAGGCCATGCTACTAAGAGCTTGGAAGACAATAGTCTTGAAAACAATGTGGACTAGACCCAGCTCAAGAACTTGCAGAGAGGGGCTGGTGAGGTGGCTCAATGGTTTGTGCTTGCTGCACAAACCTGATGACCCAACTCATGGATCTCTGTGAGTTCAAAGCCAGCCTGGTCTACATTTTGAGTGCTAGGACAGCCGGGGCTATACAGAGAAACCCTGTCTTGAAAAAAAAAAAAAACAAGCAAACAAAAAATAATCTTAAGTAACTTTGGACTGGCGAAATGGCTCAGCACTGGCTACTCTTCCAGAGGTCCTGAGTTCAATTTCCAGCAACCACATGGTGGCTCCCAACCATCTATAATGAGATCTGTTGTCCTCTTCTGGCCTGCAGGCACACATGTAAGCAGAAAACAGTATACATAATAAACAAATCTTAAAATCAGAACTTGCAGAGGCCAGGCATTGGTGGCGCACGCCTTTAATCCCAGCACTTGGGAGGCAGAAGCAGGCGGATCTCTGTGAGTTCTAGACCAGCCTGGTCTACAAGAGCTAGTTCCAGGATAGCCTCCAAAGCCACAGAGAAACCCTGTCTCGAAAAACCAAAAAAAAAAAAAAAAAAAAAGAAAAGAAAAAAAAAAAGAAAAGAAAAAAGAACTTGCAGAGGAGAATATTAACAACTGGCTTAGAGACAATTCCTATGATATTTTGTCAAAGAATGTGACTGTTTTTTGCTCCTTGTCCTAAAAATCTGCCTGAGGCTAAATCGAATAGCTTTGGATTGATGGTACATGGAGCCTTATTGTGTGGCTACACCCTGTTGTGAACTAGTTTTCACATACATAAGCACTAAGTCAAAGTTTCAAGCATGAGTAGTTTATTAAGGAAGTGTACCCAGTATTGTTGTAGAATGTTATTTTAAGGTGTATTACTTTTGTTTTTGCTGGCGGGGCACTGGTGGCGCACGCCTTTAATCCCAGCACTCGGGAGGAAGAGGTAGGTGGATCTCTATGAGTTTGAGACCAGCCTGGTCTACAAGAGCTAGTTCCAGGTCAGCCTCCAAAGCCACAGAGAAACCCTGTCTCAAAAACAAACAAACAAACAAAAAAAGATAGTGAAACTCTGTTTTAAAGAGGGGAACAAAAAAAATAGCCAATACAAAGAAGGCAAAGGGGAGGTGTGGTTACATGGGAGGGCTTAAAGGGAGGAAAGGGAAGAGGAAATGATGTAATTATAGTATATCTAAAAATTAATATTAAAAAACTAAAATTTAAATTTAAAACCTATTTATATATTTAAAGCATTCTTTAAAAGAGCAAAGAAGGAAAATGGAAACCTTGGACAAATAGAATAAAGAAGGATTTAGGATTTAAAACCTAAATATAACAGTAATTTCTTTTTTGCAGGGAGGGTTGAGGCAGGGTTTCTCTGTGGCTTTGGAGGCTGTCCTGGAACTCACTCTGTAGACCAGGCTGGTCTTAAACTCACAGAGACCCACTTGCCTCTGCCTCCCAAGTGCTGGGATCAAAGGCCTGCGTCACCACTGCCCGACTAACAGTAATTTCTTTCCTTTCTTTCTTTCTTTCTTTCTTTCTTTCTTTCTTTCTTTCTTTCTTCCTTCCTTCCTTTCTTTTTTATTTTTTCGAGACAGGGTTTCTCTGTATTGCTTTGGAGCTTGTCCTGGAACACACTCTGTAGACCAGGCTGGTCTCAAACTCAGAGATCTGCCTGCCTCTGCCTCCCAAGTGCTGGGATCAAAGGCCTGCACCACCATCGCCCCGCCAGTAATCTCTTAAAGACTAGGGTCTAGAAGGTAGCTCAAGGGCAGAGTATTTGCCTAACATGTGTTAATCTCTAGATTCAACCCCTAGCACAACACACACACACACACACACACACACACACACACACACACACACACACACACACACACACACAAATTGAAAACAAAAACTGGAAAATTTAAGGAGACTTAAGGAGGCAGCACCTCCCTTCTTCCTCCTACCCAACAACCAGGGAGGCCACCAGTCCTGGAGTGGGCTGTTTTGTAGCTTCCACCCAGGGTTTGAGAATCCCTGTAACAGCAGCCCATAGGCATCAGTCATTCTTCCTGTAGTGGCACTGGGCCAATACTGCTGCTCGAGCTGCTGCAGAGACAGACCTATACCTTTCAGTCTCACAGGTATGGGTACTAACTCTGTTTTATGGGCATCATTGTAGCCATTGTTTCCACATTCCAGGTCCAAGAGGGAGTTCTGGAATGTTTTGTTTGTTTCCTATGAAGACAATGTGCTGGGAAATCCTTTCATAGTTGGTTCTATCTGCTGCACAGGCCAACTGACAAGTTTACAGTTTGGTGAACAGCTCAGATCATGACTGTGGAAGAAAACTACAGCAGTTAGGGGAACAGGTCGGAGAGGACAGTGAGGACAGAAAGCAGTGAGGACATGCTTGTGAGGCACATAACAGAACCAGCCGTTAGCTAAGGATCAGCTGGAATGTCTGATGACACACTGCACAAAGGTGCCAGGTCCTGTCCTGGACACACCCTTTTGGGCCAAAACACCCTGAAGGACCTGACATTTTTTTCTTCTCTTTGTGCTCTCAGTCATGTACTCAAGTGGCAAAACCAAAAGTTTCTACTACTGTTGTTTCCATTGTTTTCAACAGTACCAAGGATGCTGAAGGCAACCACACTAGACTGTTGAAAGGCAAGGACATACAGCTCAGAGGAGCTACTTGACACCAAAGAAAGAAGTCCTTGGGTTTAATAATGGAAGAGTATATTTTCCTAAGGCCACCAGGAACAAAACAATTGAAAAGGAATTTGACAGAAAGCCTTTCTTCTAAAGCAAAATTCGGTTGTCCCTATGGCTCAGCAGGTAAAAGTGCCTACCTCCAAGCCTACCAAGTAGAGTTTCATCCCAGGAACACATGGTAGAAGTGGAGAACCAATTCTTGCAAGTTGTCCTCTGACCTCTGACTTCCACATGCCTGGTTGAGCATAGGTACCCACGCCCACACAAATAAATGTAAATAAATGAACTAAAATAAACCAAAACTGTTGTGGTTGTATTCAGAGGCCACTGTGGCTGTTATAAATCAAATAACTCCCAAGATTTCCAGGAATTCCATAAGCAAACAGAAGAAAAGGATAATTGCTGTCAGAGAATTGATTGTTCCACCTATTTCTTACAAGGGAAGACATTTCTGCCATCCATTTTGAAGACAATGAAGAACTTAGATAATCACTGGGATCTATGAAGATATGCACCATGGGCTCAGAAAATTTTTATTGTCACCTATGGGCAGATTCCATCCTGGCTGAATCTTGGCAATCCTGGATTGACAATAGTAACACATCCCAGGGTGTTTTTCAAAATTGAAACCATTTGCCTACTTTCAGTTCACCTGCCATTCAAAGTCACAGGCATCAGATCTAACTACTGTCACTGGCATTTATTTAGCTGACATCGAAAAAGCTGTCTGGCTCCCAGGTCCACTCTCTTTATCCCCAGGTCCAGATGGCAGCCAACGTGGGTGATCAGCACAGCCCAGATTGGTCTTCTCAGTAGAGCATGGTGGCCGGGGCCAGCAAAGAGAATGGCATGGAGATTCCCATGCACAAGAACCCAGAGTGGCAGAAGGCCCACCAGGCCCTGGCCAGCATCAGCAAAGCAGAGGCTGCCAGTAGCTCCAAAGCAGCCGTGGGCCTGTGGCCAGTGCACAATATGTCTCTCTGGCAATCAGAGTCAGCTTCGCAACAGCAGCAACAGTACTACCAATGGTACCAGCAGTACAACTATGCCTGCCCTTTCAGCTCCTACGCCATGAGCACGTGCCAGAGCTACAGTGCGCCCACCACCACCAGTATGAGATGGACAGCTCCTGAGGCTCGCTACAGCCCAGCAGCTGTCAGCTCCCCAGCACCAAGGGACTCTGAACGCAACCTCCAGTCCCCTGGCATGGACGAGAGTATGGTCTTCCAGGTTTCCCCCCTCAGCATCTACTTGCAGCCCAGGCCCCTCAGCCCTCACACCCTTAGCATGGGACACAAGGTCTAAGCAATGGCCCTCAGCCTGGAACAGCCCCAGCCACTCAGCACAGGCAGACAGGAGCACCTACAGAGCAGGCCTACAGACCACACAGCTACAGAGAGCCTGCCAAGCCCAAGTGCCCCTGGCACTGAAGGTCTCAAGTTCAACATCCAGAAGCGGCCCTTTGCTGTCACCAACCAGAACCTCCACTCCAGTGCAGCAGCTTCGGCCCCCAGTCCAACTCTGAGAAAACTCAGAATCACTACAGCCCTTCTGGGGAGAGGGGGAGTACCTGTCTGCAGAGCCAGATGACTGGCTGCAGAATATAAAACATTCTGTGGAGCCGTGCTTCACCACCTACGAGTCAGAAGAGGACAAGGACTGGACAGAGAAGTTGCTCAAGGAGGTGCGACAGGCCCAGCTCCAGATGGCTCTGCCTACACCATCAACTGGAACCACGAAGCTCTGTCTGGGCTGACCAGGGAGAATGTGGCTGAAGGCCCCAAGAAGAAGCAATGGGAGGCCCTTAGCAGCCTTCACCCTCCCAGTGGGGTAGTCTCGGTGACCAGGGCAGGGGTGTCCAATCCCGATGAGGGACACTTGCGGCTGCGGGTGCTGGCCTGGGGTAGCGCTTCGCAAAGTTCGGCAACCGCAACATCTTCAAGAAATACAATAGCTCCAGAGCTGTTACAAAGAGAAACTCTGTCTCAAAAACCAAAAAAAAAAAAAAAAAGAAAGAAAAGAAAAAAATACAACAGCTCTTCTTTCAGCACAGATTCGCGCTCCCACCCTTCATCCAGGTCCTCCACCCCCTACTCCCGGAGAAGTGACACCCATGCAGACTCTGACAGCTCCTACTCAGGGAATGAGTGTCACCCTGTAGGCCACAGGATCCTATTCCCTAAGGGTCAGGGTGGTTGCGGGGTCCACATGGATGGGACCGAGACAGGGGACAGTGTGGATATGACCCAGCTCCCACCAAACGCAACCACAAGAAGACAGCAAGCCACACTGGAGCGTGAGGACCCAGGGAGTGAGCTTAAGAAGCAAAAGAGGGCAGTCCACTTCCAGCACGGGCATTTACTCTACCTGTGCCTTAAACCTTTGGTGCTGCAGATGAGTAACTTGGAAAGCAGCGGGGCTGACCCTGACTGGCAGGGTCTGCAGACCGTGGGCACCTCTCCTGACATTACAAAGCACCATCTGCATCTCACCTGTGCCCCAGACCCACCAATGGTGCCACCTGTGACTGTTAAAGTCGTCTGAACGGTCTAATCCCATTGGACGGAGAAGCAGGACTACTCCTTCGCCTGTGAGCAAATGAAGTCCATTCAGCAGGACCTGACAGTGCAAAGCATCCGCACCAAGTTCATGGTGGAGGTGTATGAGATGTATGCCCACATTGCCTTGGAGACGGGTGACCATGAAGAATTTAACCAGTGCCAGACACAGTTCAAGTCACAGTATGGGGAAAACTTGGCGGGCAATGTGGATGAATTTACTGTATGCCCAATCTTCTACTACATCTTTACCAAGAACTCTGGAGACAACACTATGGAGCTGGCATTCCTCACGAGGGAGCTGAAGGCGGACCCCTGTGTGTCCCATGCATTGGCACTGAGGGTATCCTGGGCCCTAGGCAACTACCTTTGCTTCTTCGGGCTCTATTGCCCATATATCTTGTATGTCTGGCTACCTTGTGGACAAGCTTGCAGACCAGGAGCTCCAGGCCATGTTCAAAACCTTCTGCCCTGCACTGCCCATCTTCTACCTGCAGGCCCAGCTGGCCATCCTTGGGCCTGTCCCACACTGGCCAGGACAGCTCCAGCATGCACTTCGGCCTCAGCCTGGCACAGCTGCCAGCCTTCTGAGCATCCACTGAGCATGCGCAGAGTTAGGGCCGTGGTCCAGTACCGCCTTTGTGGATTTTGTTTTTGAGCTATGGACATGGGTTGTAAATTAATTTGTGGGGAGTGGGCTCCAGGAAGAGCCAGCACCCCTAACCCCATTTCCCACCCGGGATCTGTGCAGAGATTTTCCTATATGTTTATTTTTTGTCTCAGAGGGGATAATTGGGAGTATAGTGGAGGAGGGTACGGTAGGGGCTACAGGTTGTGTGTTCACCTCTCATCTCCATTAATGCTGTCTCAGTGTGTTTTCTCTCTCTCGAGCTCGTACTTCAGCACCATGCTGGGGGGAGCCAGGAGAAAGACAGGCTGACCAGCCCATACCTGCCTACAGTGGGCAACAGCCAGCCACACCTATTTGCCTCATCTGCCTCTTCATAGACTCCTGTTGCCCAGCCATTGGGGCCTCAATGTTTGGGATGAGGGGAGCTGCTTAAAGACTATGCCCCACCTCAGAAATGCCAGCCAGCACCACCAACACAGCCAGACCGGTGCCACACCACACTGAGGACTTCGGGTCTTCGTGGGAGCATGCTGGTCAAGCCGCCTTGTCTTACTCAAGTTGTATTATGTTATCTCCGTGTCCCTTCCTCCCTCTGCCTCAATGCTTCTTCTGAGTTTTCCCTCCCCTCCAACGTCTTCCTTTTCTGTCCCTGCTCCCTGGTTCAACATGGGGAAAATAGTTAGCCTCCCTCCCTTCCTCCTCTCTACCTTCATGGATCACCAGTTCCCATGTTTCCTTCTCTTCTCTCTCTCTCTCTCTCTCTCTCTCTCTCTCTCTCTTCTCTCTCTCTCTCTCTCTGTGTGTGTGTGTGTGTAAGTCATTTTTCTCCTTTCTCCCCTTTTCTTTTCACCCCACCCCCTCTTCTGCCATGTAACTGGGGGTTGTGCTATGAGGTTTCAAACAGCTGGACTGTCAGGCTGCTTTTTTTTCCCAGATTCCTCCCTGCCTTCCCTGTCCACCTCTCCCTTCCCCTCCTTTCTTCTCCTTGAGCATTGGGCACAGTTTACTTTGGAAACTTGAAACCAAAATTAAAGAGATGGGGGAGGGAGGGAAGGAAAGAGGGAGGGAGAGAGAGAGAGAGAGAGAGAGAGAGAGAGAGAGAGAGAGAGAGAGAGAGAGAGAGAGAAGTCTATTTCAATAGGGCTTGTGAAAATTTGGGATGGTGGTGATTTCTCTGGTAACAGTGGAGGGAATCACCAGAGGGCGTCTCAGGAGACAGGGGTATCAGAAACATTGGTATGAGACCTGGCAGTTTCAGAGATAATAAGCAGTGTTTCTTATTGTAACCAAGAACATGCAGAGTCCTGGTTCACTGTGGGTCTGATGATGGTGATAGTGGGTAAGAACCTTTTCATGAACTGTATAAAATAATTCATCTCCCAAACCAGACTGCCTATGCAATCAATCCCAAACCAGACTGCCTATGCAATCAATCCCAAACCAGACTACCTATGCAATCAATCCCAAAGGTGAGTACTTCCCTTATTTCAGCTTTCCACAGACAGCCAAAAGAGGAATTGGAGGAGCCTTCAATAGTAATCCAGTAATCCAACAAGATTCTGCCAATGAGTGGTGAACTATCCACCTTATAATGCCCAGTGGAATGAATGCAACCACAATATATTGTCATGTCACATTTCAAAGTACACATGATGAAGAGGTCAAAATCCAGATAAAAGTAGAGGTGGCTACGTGGAGGCACCAAAACCGAATTCTACAACCCAGAAACCTTGTTTTAAAAGTTGGTCAGTCCCGCAATACTTCTAAGGCAAAAATCCCTTTTCAGGATGTTCTCAGAGAATAACACTTCATAAAGGCATGGTGTTAATATGACAGGGAGAGTCTCAGATGATGTGAAAATCCCCCTCCCCCGCCCCCGTAAATGTTTAACTCATTCCAAAAGAGGCTTGAGTTCCAGCAACTTGGACTTGAAACTGGAACATAGAAAAATCACTTTGAAGGGTTACAATCTATGAAATTCAGGCTTTGCCGAGGTCATTTCTAATAAACTTACGAGACACTAAAGTAAAAAACAAATTCATGACAACAAATGACAAGTTGAAGACCCTACTGAGCAAACCAGTTCACAAAATCCAAGCAATATTGGAGCTTCTCAAAGACTACAGAGGCCAGCATTCCCAGCAGGGACAATAAAAGTGTATGGGCACTAACCAGGACCAGAATCCACAATTGGAAACCAAAGCCAGATTGAAATTAGAAATGAAGACCTAGAGTATGGCAGGCCGGGGTGTATCAATACAAAGGTGTCTCTTATTATTCCACCTGAAGGCCATGTGAAAAGGAAAACTCACAGTGGTAGGGGGAGAGAAAAACAGCAAGGAGGGAAAGGCTGAAGATCATCTAGCTGCCAATGTAGTGACTGTAAGGACACAACACCTTCTGGCGACTTACCTGCACTTTTTGCTCAGGGGAGAAAAAGTCTTTCCGTGGTATTCTTGAAGATGGATCACGGAAGATGCAATTGGCACACTTTACTGACAGTATACATAGTAGAAGGCAACTAAAAAGCATTTTCAGATTCCCTGGAATATGTGAATAAAATTATAAATAGCAATTTGGATTCATATCTCAGGAAGTCCTTCCGAAAATGTCCATATGGCTGACTGAACTGTTGCGCAAGAACTGCAAGACATGGTCCCTGAACAATTTGACACTATGTCATCTTACAAAGTATGTCATTCTGAGGACATGCAGTTTCCTTTCCTATTTGGCAGTTCAATAACTGAATGTCTCAAGTTTTCTTTTCTTTTCTTTCTTTTTTCTTTTTTTTTTTTTTTTGAGACAGGGTTTCTCTGCGTAGTCCTGGCTGTCCTGGAACTCACTTTGTAGACCAGACTGGCCTTGAACCCACTGAGATCCTCCTGCCTCTGCCTCTCCAAGTGCTGGGATTATGCCTGCCTCTGCCTCCAGAGCACTGGGATTAAATGCGTGCTCCACCACCACCACCTGGTTCAAGTTTCCTCAGGTTTCTATTGCTTGGTAATACACCATGACCAAAAGCAATTTGAGTGGGGATGGGAGATATTTCAGCTTACAACTCTCAGGTTCCACTCCATCACTAAGGGAAGTCAGGACAGGAACTCTGCAGGGACCAGGAGGCAGGAGCTGATGCAGAGGCCATGGAGGAGTTAAGTTTGCTGGCTTGCCCCTCATGGCTTGCTCAGCCTGCTTTCTTATACACTCTAGGAACACCTGAGCAGGGATGGCACTGACCACATCTTCCCACATCAATCATCAATCAAGAGTATGCACTCCAGGCTTGCCTGCAGGCCATCCTTATGGAGGCATTTTCTCAATGAAAGTCCCTCTTCCCAAATGGCTCTATCTTGTGTCAAGTTAACACAGAACAAACCAGGACACAAGTCTTTATGAAATTGATACAAAACCAGGCTGATATCTTGTCTAACAGAATATCTAAACACTGCCCACCAGAATTCATGACCTGCCTTTAAGTTTACAGCATTTGACAATAGCCTGGAACACAAGTTAATCAATTGCTTAAAAAAATGCTTCCTGCTGATACAACTCAGCTAAATGAAACTCCATAGCATCTGAAAACATACAAGATCTTACTATGCAGATGGGGCTGGCTGGGAATTTACTATGTAGACCAGCCTGGTCTTGAACTTACAGAAATCCACCTGTTTCTGCTTAAAGGTATGAACCACCATGCCCAGCTCTAAATATATTTTAACAATTAACAATGATGATTCTCACGTGGCTGGCCAGTTACATGACATTAGAAAAAGCTCTCAAGTTTATTTGTCTGAATGACAACACTGACCCCAATCATAATGATGCCCAGACAGTGAAAGTCATTCTTAGGTACACCTTCCCAGCTCAAACTAAGAGAATATCAAAACCATTTCCTTCATGAGCTTCAGAATAGAGGGTGTATTGAGACCAAGTTGGGGATTTATTTTCCTACTGTGTGCTAGTGAAACTGATGGTTTATTCTTTTTTTTCTGAATGGCTAGTTGAATTTGTTCAAGGGCCTGTTACATACTATTTATTGAAAGCCTTACTGACAAGCGACAAGCTTTCTGCTGCAATCATTGTAAACTAATATAGAACCCCAGGTCATTTGGGGAGCAGTGACTGAGAGACCCTAGTCTTTGTGTTCCAGAGGGTTTACATACAGTTTTTTAATTTTGTTTTCCTTTTTTAAAAAATTTAATAAGCATAGAAAATAATGAATTTCTTTGTGGTGTTTTTATACATATGTACCACCATATTTTGCTCATTATTGCTTCATATCTACTCTCAAATGTCTGTCCCCACTGGTCCCCTTCCTACCCCCAATTCTCCTTCCTCCCTCAAATTAGTCCCCTTATTGCATTCATGTTATATTCAATTTCCCATGCTGCAAGTAAGTATCTACTAAGTTCACTGGTTATTCTTCTGCAAATAATTAATCAAGATGTTCACACATGTTTTTTGTCGATGGTGTTTAAATAATGCACTGATGTCACCTATCAACAATATCTAAATTATAGATCTTATTAACATTTAAGTGGCCTCAAACCACTAATAACCAGTGACATTGGAAACACCCCGAGCTGCTTCACCATGGTCCCAGAGCATACTGTGATTTCACATGTGGGCCCAATTACCAAGGAATAGACTTAAGTAGCAGTGCGGCTTTCCAGATGAAATTGTTTTAGAAATGTACATATTCAAACAAAAGTGCCTCATTTGTGGAGTGAATCGTGTGGCTGGCACCAGTCCATTACTGCGGCATCTAGTTTAATATGCATTAAGGATATGCCAGTAGTATTCTCTTTCAATTGGGTTTGTTCAGAAAAGGGGTCAACAACCTTTTTCTGTATAAAACCAGATGCTAGATAATTTTAAGGCATATGTGTCTCTGTCACATATTCTTTTTTGTTGTTATTTAGTTGTTTTTTAAACATCCCATTAAAATAAAACCCCATACAAAAATAGACCAATAACCAAATTTTGTGTATGGGCCACTGAAAATTGACAATTTTTTTTTTGGTCTGGGAAAATCATGACAGTCAGTCATGTTTTGGTATACATCATTGTACAGTGGATTGAATAACTGATTATTCAATGACTATTGAATGATTATTTTTAGATTATTCAATTATTAAACCATGAGTCCTTTTTAAACCTAAGAGGAAGTTTAGAAACTGGTGTTGGTGTAGCACACCTTTAATCTCAGTATTCAGGAAGCAGAGACAGGAGGATCTCTGTGAGTTCGAGGACAGCCTGGTCTACAGAGTGATTTCCAGGATAGCCTCCAAAGCTACAGAGAAACCCTGTCTCAAGAAAAAAACAAACAAAAAAAAGGAGGTAGTTTAGATCATGATCTTAATGCTATTCTTCCCAATGGCCCACACATGTTGTAAAAAGAACTTGAAATGTAAATGCTGTGTGCTGTGAGAGTTATGTGTTTACAAAACAGAAGTCTTTTGTTGCTGTTGTTGTTTGAGACAGATTCTCTCTATTCACCCCTGGCAAAAACAGAGGTCCTGTAAAAAGTTGCATTCATCTGGAAAAAAAAATGAATGTTCAATTAATTATAAAAATAAACAATCTTGATCTTAACTGTATTCAGTTACAAGTCTGAAATATGTGAAGGAAAAATTAACAGTACTACAAGGAAAAGTAGATCCTACCTCCCTCCATATTAAGAGATTTTCCTCAGAAATTGATAGATGAAAGTAGACAAAATAGTCAGTGATGATGAAGAAAATTAGGACAAGCTTTTTCTGGTGGGTATATCTGTAAAATACTATACCTAGCAACTAGAAAACAAGAATCCTTTGAAAGAACACATGAACAAGGTCACAGGTGTTCACTTATGAAAGTACCAAAGGAACAAATGGGGCCACCTTGATTGAATCCCCCGCTTGCCAAATCCTGTATAAAGCATGGGATTGCATCCTCCTGAAAAACAGCTCATTTTTCTAATCTACACAAAGGCAATGCGTCATCTATTGTTGGCCCAGCACAGGAAACATTTATGAAAAACATAAACTAGACACAAGAAAGCATGGGTCAGCACATTTCCAAGAATTACTCTCATTCAAATCACAATCTTCTGACCTTGATGCAACTAAATTGGGAACCAATCGCAAAAATGATAAATAACATGCCCATCTTTGGAAACTCAAAAACATCCTTTGAAATAAACCACAGCTCAGGGAAAAGTCACAATAAAAAGATAACACCAAAACTACTAAAATCGTTATACTTCAACAACTAATGAAAGCTTCGAAGCTAAAATGGGATTTGAAGATAAAATTGTACAGTTAAACTTTATTATTATTATTAAAAAATAAGATTGGAAATTCAAAAACTAAGCAACCAACTTAAAAAGTTCTAAACACAAAAGCCTGGCATGATAGTTCATACATGTCATCCTAGAACTCAGGACTCTGAAAGAGGAGAATTGCTGTGAGTTCAAGGCTAACCTAATGTATATAGTGAGTCCCAGTGTCTCAAAAAATGGTCCAGAGTTAAGGATGTAGATCAGTTTATAGAATGGGTGCCTAGCATTCAAAAGGCCCTGGATTCGGTCCCCAGCAATGCACAATCTGGGCATGGTGGCGTATGCCTCTTATCCTAGCACTCAGGGAGGTAGAAGCCAAGGATCAGGAGTTCAAACTCATCCTCTACTACACAGTGACTTGAAGGCCAGTCTGGGCCACATGACCTTCACACATACACACACACACACACACACACACACACACACACACACACACACACACACACATTAACCACTGCAATCACCACACTCAGTACTGTGTCTGCCTATTAATATAACACCATGAGAAGTATCAAATGGTCTGGGATCAAGGCTAGTGCCTAAAATATAACATCCCAATGCTTCCCTAGTAAAAGCATCTCTCCCTTTGTTGGTAGAACCTTATAATTCACCGATGCCTATGTGTAAAGCTGGAAAGCAAATATTTCTTTCCTGAGAAGGATCACTCTCTAAGGCTGGAGACATGGCTCAGTGGTTAAAGTGCAGGTATTGCTCTTGCAGATGATCCAAGATCAGTGGCTCACAACTGTCTGTATCTCCAACTCCAGTATATCTGACACCCTCTGCTGGCCTCCACAGGTACCTGCACTCACATACATAGACATACCCCTACACAGACATAGACATACACAAAATTTAATTTAAAAAAAACCCCTAACTCTTTTTAGAAAAGGATCATTCTTCCCCCTTGAATCTTGAATACAAAAGGAATAATGAGTTATATTAGCCCAGGCACTAAAATGCTTACAAGGGGGACTGGAGGGAATGCTCAGTGGTTAAAAGCTCCTGCTGTTTTTCTACAGGCCCCAAAACCACCTGTCATTCCAGCTCCAGGGAAGCTGATACCTTGTTCACCCACACATGTGGCACATACATATGCACATAAACAAAAATAAAAATGTACCTATTAAAAGTTTTTCAACAGTACCATTAAGGGGCTGGAGAGATGGCTCAGAGGTTAAGAGCACTGACAGCTCTTCCAGAGGTCCTGAGTTCAATTCCCAGCAACTACACGGTGGCTCACAACCATCTGTAATGAGATCTGGTGCCCTCTTCTAGTGTGCAGATATACATGGAAGCAGAATGTTGTATATATAAGAAATAAAATATTTTTTAAAAAGTACTATTAAAAGTACTTTCCAGGTTCTTTAGGAAAATACCCTAAACTTGCTAGTTGTAGTCTTCTTTGGGGGGTAGGTATTTCAAGAAAAGGTTTTTCTGTGTAGCCCAGGCTGTCCTGGAACTAGCTCTTGCACACCAGGCTGGCCTCAAACTCACAGAGATGAACTCGCCTGCCTCTGCCTACTGAGTGCTGGGATTAAAGGCATGCGCCACCACCACCCTGCTAGTTGCAGTCTTCTAGTTGGTGCCATAACTGTGCTTCCAGCAGGAAATCTCACCATTCTATCAAGTCACATTTTTCTGGTTGATAGAATGCTCGACAGAAACTAATAAATTCCATGGGCATTGGCCTATCACATGGCCTCCATCCTCAAACTGAATTTTCAGTGACAGCATGAGAAAGGACTACCATGGTGACAAATAAAATATTCTGAGCATCTACGGTATGGTGCCAGCAGACACATTGCTAACACGGAAAGCAAATCCATATTCAAAGCATGTTTGTTGTCCTCTGAAGACATTTAGAACTGACTACACCATGAAAGACTTCTAGTATAACCAACCTTCCACTAGGAGACTGACTAAAGAATGGCACCATTCTGGGGCTTCAGTGTTTGGTCTCTGCTGATCAGCAGGCTGCCTATTCAATAGTGGCGGTGCACAGATAGCTTCAGTGAGGGAAAACTGCTATTGAGTCCACACATAGGCCCCACTTATTCCTGGGTCTCCTGAGCAAGCCTCTCTCTCTCTCTCTCTCTCTCTCTCTCTCTCTCTCTCTCTCTCTCTCTCTCTCTCTCTCTCTTTCAAACTGGGTCTCTCTCCGTAGTCCTGGCTATACTGGAACTCCCTGTGTAGTCCAGGCTGTCCTGGAACTCAAAGTTAAACTCCCACTTCTGCCCGTCTCCCAAATTCTGATATGTGAGCCATCGTATCAAGCTAGGTTTTTTTTTTTCCCTTCCAAAGTAGATAATCAAACTTATTACTTGGGAGGATTGGGGGATTTTAGTGTATGCGTTCTCTTTTGGTGTTTTCATATATTAATTGTATGAGTTTGCTGAGTCATGAGTCCCAAGGAACAGAACTGTCTGCACTGCAGTGCAGATTTGTTGCTGAGCCATTTCTTCAGATACCTCCCAAAATAGGCCCTATAACAGTTTACCCAGTAAATGGGCCAAATCGGGTGCCCAAATACGATATATATTACCTGCTAAACCCTAGAGGCTCCCGAAGATGGATTTGTTTGTGGTGGTTGATACACAAGAGACTACTTGACTTTAGTGTGTTTATTCATTTGTGTATTCATTCTTGAGACAGGCCACATGTTTCCCAGGCTGACCTCAATCTTCCTATGTCGCTAAGGATGACTCTGAACTTTTGATGCTCCTATCTTTATCTCCCAAGTGCTGGGATTCTAGATGACTGCCAACACACTGAATTTCTGTGATGCTTTCATTTGAATCCACAGCCACATGCATGCTGGACAAGCATTCTGCCAGGCAAAAGGAAAAAAAAGAAACCTTTAATTGATTTTTAAAAGGACATGCCTTAACATGCTCCAAATGGCTCAGCCATCTAGAAATGTCCAAATGACAGACACATGAGTGCATGCTTGGAGCTGTGGATGTCAGAAAAAGGCATCAATCCCTCCCCCAAACAGTTACAAATGGTTGTGATCCACCAAGTGGGTGCTAAGATCTGAAGGCCCATCTGCCATAAAAGCAATGTGGACTCTCAACCTTTGAGCCAGTTCTCCAGCCCCCAACCTTTTGTATTTTCTACTACATAGCTCCGAATCCAGGAAGGCAAGCAGTTTTTGATAATATTTGCTAAGGCAGTGTATGCCAAATGTTCAGAAAAGATATAATCTTGGGAGGCTAGAGAGATGGCTCAGTGGTTAAGAACGCTTGTGGCTTTGGTTCCTAGAATACATGTTGAAGAGCTCACAACTACCCATAACTCCAGCTCCAAGGAATCTAATGCTCTCTTTTGTCCTCCAAGGGCATACACACACACAGACACACAGACACACAGACACACAGACACACACACACACACACACACACACACACACACACACACACACACACACAAATAAAGGCTAAAGAAAGAGGATGGGATAGGGGGTCGGTGGGAGGGCAGGGGAAATGGGGAGGGAGAATGAACTGGGATTGACATGTAAAACAAGCCTGTTTCTAATTTAAATAAAAAAATAAAGGCTAGGTGTAGTGGCACACTCCATTAATCCTAGCACTCAGGAGGCAGAGTTTAGCAGATAGCTCTAAGTCCTAAGTCAGCCTGGTCTACATAGTGAATTCTAGACCAGCCAGTGTTATATAGTGAGATCCTGTCTCAAAAAAGAAAAAATTCAATAGAGGAATCTAAAATGCCTGAAAGACACATAAGAAAGTGTTCAACATCCTTAGCCATCAGGGAAATGCAAATCAAAACAACTCTGAGATACCATCTTACTCCTGTCAGAATGGCTAAAATAAAAAACACCAATGACAGTTCATGCTGGAGAGGATGTGGAGAAAGGGGAACACTCCTCCACTGCTGGTAGGAGTGCCAACTTGTACAGCCACTTTGGAAATCAGTATGGGGACTCCTCAAGAAAATGGGAATCAGTCTACCACAAGATTCAGCAATTCCACTCCTAGGCATATACCCAAAAGAAGCACATTTATACAACAAAGACATCTGTTCAACGATGTTCATAGCAGCACTATTTGTAATAGCCAGAAACTGGAAGCAGCCTAGATGCCCCTCAACTGAAGAATGGATAGAGAAAATGTGGTACATTTACACAATGGAGTACTACTCAGAGGAAAAAACAATGGAATCTTGAAATTTGCAGGAAAATGGATGGAACTAGAAGAAACCATTCTGAGCAGGTAACCCAATCACAAAAAGACAAACATGATATGTACTCACTCATATGTGGATTTTAGACATAGAGTAAGGGATTACCAGCCTACAATCCACACTGCCAGAGAAACTAGTAAACAAAGAAGACCCTAAAAGAGACAAACTTTGTCTCCTGGAGAAGGAGAAAGGGTCACCATCCCCTGAGCAAATTGAGAACATGGGAAGAGGGGGGAAGGAGCTACGAGAATGAGAAGGGAAGAAAAGGAAAAATGCAGAGGTCATGAGGGAGCAGAAAGAAAGGTTGAGTCAGGTGTAGATTAGAAGAAAGGACATATGATAGGTAGATTTTAGTTGAGGGGTGGTAGGGGAGGAAGGGAGGGAGAAGGGAACTGGGATTGTCATGTAATTCAATCTTGTTTCTAATTCAAATATATAAAAAAAGAGAAGTTAAAAAAAGAAAGAAATTTCTAAAATACAAATATGACATTATTTGTCACAGTTCTGATTAGCAACATCAGCCCCTGATCAACTAACAATAATCCATAATCATCCATCAAAAGCTTACAGTTTTTTCCCATAGATTAAGCAAAATAAATGGGAGAGGTTGTGGTTGAAGTCATTACATTTCCATGTTTGAAGTTCTTGGTGATGGCTCTACTCACTTTGATTGTTCCTGGCATTCAGTATTGATGCAGTATCAAGGATGAAAGGAGGGAGAGGTAACATTGCAGAGGTTATTTAGCTCTATAAAGCCCTCTTTCCAAGGGCCAGTGTGTCACAAAAATACTGTGTGCTGATTCTGTTGAGGTGGGTACAAATTTGCAATGAAAACAATAAAACCAAGACTTCATTTAATATGCCCCCATTACTGAAGCAAAAAAAACTCAGCCCTCAAGTGGGATATGAATGGTTTATTCTAGGGACTGGAGAGATGACTCAGCAATTAAGAGTACTGGCTGCTTTTCCAAACGTCCCTGGTTCAATTCCTAGCACCCACATGATAGTTCACAACTGTCTGTAACTCTGTTTCCAGGGGATCTGCTACCTTCACACAGACATACCTGCAGGCTAAATACCAGTGCACATGTAATAAATATAAATGATTTTAATGTTTAATAAAGATTTTTAAAATGGGAATTGCAAAAATCAAACAAAGAAAATGAGATTGTTTATTCTAAAACCAAATATGAGAGTGACTGTGGCCTGGGAACACAGACTTAAGTTATATAAAATACCATCTTGCAGCAATGTAATAGTTTCATGAAGTTTTTATAGTCACAGACCAAAGAAAATCACAAATCAAGACATTTTTCAAATACAATGATGGAAACATCAGGGAGGCTGGTAACAACAAAACAGTAATCTAATGTAGGCCTCTGATGCTATTTGATGACTTTCTTCACCTTTGGATTGGTTGAAGCTAAGGGGTCTGTTAGTATAATCCAAAACCTATTTACCTAATAGTAACAAGTATGTTAAGTCACACTAATAGGTAGGTAATATGTGGCTATTTAAACTACTAAGCCTGAGATTTGGCTCTGGGAATGCAACTCCCTATAATCACTAAAGTTTCATCAATCAACCAGCCTTTGTAGAATGTTTAATGTAGGCAGGGCATTTGGGAGGTGACTGTGTCATACTGAGTATCCAAGAATTAGCTTCAAAGCAGGCATAGTGGTACATGTCTATAATCCCAGAAGTTGGTAGGTTAGGGTGGGCTTGTAGCAAGATAAAGCTCAACTGGGGCTACATATTGAGCCCAGAACAGCTTGGACTATATAGCGAGACCTTGTATCAAAAGAACACAAATGGCAGTAAGAAAAGATATATGTGGAAGAGTTAGTGTCGATTCAAAGACAGGATCTGATAACTCTGAAAAGGGAGGTATTTCTTTTTCCTTGGTTGGTTCTCTAATAAATGACGACAGGTCCCAATTTGAGGAAGGTCTGCAGGTCTTGTGGCACACATGTATGTATGATAGCATAGCGATAGGGCACTTTTTCAACGGCATTTAGATTCTGTCCTCATGTATCGATCCCAAATCTGTAAATTGGCTTGGTGTCTAGACATCTGCCAAGTACCAAGTCAGCAGCTATATGACATGAAATAACCCCTATGGAATTCCAGTCAACCACTACAATTTTTAGAGGTGAACATACTCTTGTCACCAGCCCATCCCTGTGCTTGATTATGTTAATTGTGCCAACTTTATCTCTGATAGTTAAGTGTTATCTCCTAGACTGTACCCTTTAGGGTTCTATGGTTTCTACTGAAATCAGGGTACCCAGATTCACCATAGTAACTCCCATCATCATCTCTAGCTTACAGATGCTATTTTGTGCAGCTTTTAAATAACGCTGATGTCACTTTTACCAATGTTGAATTTTTAAACAATACTCCATTTATTTTTTTTAAATACCAGACATAAGTTGGGCATGGTTACACAGGCCTTTAACCATCAGTGAATCCTCAAATAAGTATGGTGCCTTGGGGTCCTTCCCCCAGCCATGCTGGCTTGATTTTATACAGGTCTTATTCAAGTAATCATAGCTGCAGTGAGTTGCTATGTGCAAAGTTATGGAATAATTTTTTTGTACACTGGGAAGATGTGTCTTTGCCAAGGTGCTTTATGACTGGATTAATAAAAGAGCTGACTGCCCAATAGCTAGGCAGAAAGAGGTTAGGAAAGTGCTGAAAAAAGGTACCTCCACATGGCAGAGCATAGATAAGAAATATGGGTTAATTTAAGTTGTAAGAGCTGGTTAGTAACAAGCCTAAGCTATTGGCTGAGCATTTATAATTAATATTAAGTCTCTGTGTGGTTATTTGGGAGCTGGCTTGGAAGGACAGAGCTGACTGTCAGGACACAGAAAAACTCCACCTACAGTGCAACAGATATGTCATATTTAGAAGTCAGCGTTCCACAGCTCTCCTCCCTATCCACTACCTCTTACATTCTTCCCACCCTCTCTTCCTCAGTGTTCCTTCAGCTCTAGCTGGGAAATAGATGATTCAACTACAGCTGAGCACTCAGTGACTTAGGCTTGGATTGCTGAGCAGTTTTAAGACTCTCCATTGGGGCTGGAGAGATGGCTCAGAGGTTAAGAGCACTGCTTGCTCTTCCAAAGGTCCTGAGTTCAATTCCCAGCAACCACATGGTGGCTCACAACCTTCTGTAATGAGATCTGGTGCCCTCCTCTTGCCTGCAGGCAACATGCAGGCAGAACACTGTGCACATAAATAAATAAATAAATAAATAAATAAATAAATAAATAAATCTTTAAAAAAGACTCTCCGTTAACCACCACCTGTCAGAACATGACCCAAGAATGAGTCATGTGAGGAGAATTCTGAGTGCTTGTGAGAAACACCAAGAAAGAGTCTTCCAAGAAAATAAGGCAATAGTCTTGTGATCTCAGTTTCTTCAAAATATGAAATTGTTCCTGCAATGTGTTCTCATGCTCCTCCCAGATGTAGTAGATAGGAGGGAGTTTACTTCAAATTATTCCTTGCAACTGGCTATTGTTATTCATTTATATCCTTCTATGGAAAAACATGTTTTTGCCACATGGAGCTTGCCTGCCACAAGTGACTTGTCTGCCATGTGCAGCTTGCTCTTGTGATTGTACACTTTACTCAGGTCCCACCACTTCTAGATTGGGAAACAAGTGGCCCCCAAATCAAGGTCCTGAAGTAGGCTATGAGGTAAGAGAATGGAGGTGGGTGAGAGTAATGGGGGCAGAAACCAGGAAAGACTTTGCCTTATGTCAAGAAAGAAGGAACACAAGTATCAAAATCACAACTATTAGATTTACAAGTTGTTTATGATCCCTGGTTTCCAGAAGAAGGAAGTTTAGATGAATAAGTATGTGACAGAGTCCAAAAAAATATTGAAAATGCATATAAGCAAGAGGAAAATATCTCCATTCAATTTTGGGTCAGTTGGACATTGATTCAGATTATTAATGGAATAGTCAAGGAAGATAAGGAGGATATTGGTCACAAGGAAGACATGGCTAATTCCTTGAATGAATATAAACTGAATGATCAACCCTTGAAACTGGTAAAAGGCAAAAAAAAAGGAGATTTTCCCCCATTCAGGCAAAATTGAAAGTAAACACAGCACCACTGATAAACTCCCTTGTCCTTTAGATATATATCCACCATTGTCAGGAAAATGACCCCAAAACACTGGGGGAGGAATTTGATAATCAGTCTAATCTTGAATCATTTCCACTTCCTGATGAGGATTTTGGAAAGCCTATGAAATACTAAATTTACAACCTAAACAATCTAGGGCACAGCAGGGAAAAATGAGTTTACCAATTTCTCCCTGGCTTCAAGATCTACGCTTTGTATTTTCTGTGAAATCTCAGCAAAATTTAAATGTTTATCGTGGGGAAAGGGTTTGAATTTGTTGTTGCAAACGGATCCACTGAAACATTATGGATTCCTTTGCAGCCACGCTGGGCCATCAAGGACAATGTCAGAGGGCAAGAGGATCACCAGAAAGATAACTAAAGGGCAAAAGGAAATATCAACCATATTCTCTGACTAAACCAATATAAATCTATGGGTATAAACCTAAATATTTTAGATAGTTCGACAGTGTGACCATTGTTAAGCAAAACAACTACAGTAGATTTTCTCCTAGGGACTATGATTTCCCCAGTCACGGGAATTGAGTCAGATTTATAGTAACTGACATCTGATTCCTCAGGTAGAACAGTCCTAATATCCAATCAGAAAGTGGTTTGCTAATTCCATAACCCCACTGTTTATAGTCTTTGCTTTTTTATAGTCTTTTATAGTTTATAGTCTTTTTTGTTTTGATTTGATTTTTTTGTGGTGAATTTTGCTCATTCTACACAAGTACTCTACCACCAAGCTACATCTCTACCCCCTCACCAATGTATTTCTTGATACAGTGTCCTAAGAGGATGATCAACTAGGCAAGCATTTGTTTGAGTTGCTGCATTAACATAGTGATGTTTTTCTTTGTGAGCTCATTAAAATAGTAATTTTTAATTTAAAAAATCTGAAAATACCATAAACTAAGGAACTCTTATGATTGGTGAAAACCAAGGCAGTTGGTCATCCTATAGCACAGAGCTTTTTTAAAAAACAAAGTCATAATTTATTTAAAAAGCAGTTTTCAGGGCTGAGGAGATGGCTTCCCAGTCAAGAACATTTAATGCTCTTCCAGAGGACCCAAGTCAGGTGGCCTGAGGGATCTGATATCCTCTTCTGGAATCCTCAGGCCCCCTTATACATCACACACACACACACACACACACACACACAGAGAGAGAGAGAGAGAGA
This sequence comes from Cricetulus griseus, assembly GCF_003668045.3. Taxonomy (NCBI): domain Eukaryota; kingdom Metazoa; phylum Chordata; class Mammalia; order Rodentia; family Cricetidae; genus Cricetulus; species Cricetulus griseus. Next base: position 26,042,219 of record NC_048604.1, on the reverse strand, counting down.
GAGAGAGAGAGAGAGAGAGAGACAGAGAGACAGAGACAGAGACAGAGACAGAGAGACAGAGAGAGACAGAGAGACAGAGACAGAGACAGAGAGAGACCTAAAATTACATTATTTTTAAAATAGCTTTTAATGGACATTAGTAGAGGGAGACACTTAAGAAAAAAAAACAATGCACATCCAGTTGTGGTACTGCCTGCTCAAGAGAGAATCATGCCAAGAACTTCTAAGGATAGAATTGAAGGAGAAGGTAGGTTCAGAGCAGGCATACATAACATGCCCATATTCCCCTTCCCCTTGTGCAATGACAGAGATGCTGAAATCTAACAATTGATTTGTTGTTTTGTTCTTTGAGACAAGCAGGGATTTTCTATATACCCCACTCATTATGTAACCCACCTCAAACTCTTCTGCCCTTAACCTCCTGATCCCTGAGATTATATAGGCATGAGCTACCATGCTTGGGTAATATCTAACAAGTCCGTTTCCCTTGGTTGTATTTGGTGACAATATCTGATTTAGCCAAAGCTGGCCTAAATTTAACTATATGGCCAAGGATGTCTTTACTAACCTGATCCTCCACCTCAGGCACACAGGAATTGCGTGCATGCACAGCCACACTTGGCTTGAGATCTAACAATTCTGAGAATAGGGGCAGTGTGGGGTCATGAAGAGAATCAGATTTTATTAGAAGGAGAACACTCCAGTGGAACTCATCAAAGAGGTAGATGGGTACCTTTAGAAGGGATAAAGGGCTACTTAAATTTGCAAGAAAGGTTCAGGGGGACTATGAGGGTTATTTTTTATCAGCCTTATCTGTTTATGCCAAATATTTCCAGCCAGCATGTTAAGGTCTTATTCTTTCCCCAGAGTACCTTTAACTTGAGCTAAGAGTCCTGGTCAACCTGCTCATTTAATTGATGACTCACCTCTGTAGCATTTATAATCAGTCCCTGGGCATGCTCTTTAGGCATATCTGTTCTGTGACCCTACTTTAGTGCTAGCATCAATGCTAGCTTTGATTTTCCAGTGTATTCTGCATTATACATTCAAGCCTTGCAATTTGTCCTCTTTCCTGTGCAAGCTTTCCAGGGGTATCAGAAAGAGTTGGCCATGACTGAATCCTTTGTAATCATGGTCACCATAGGGACTAGGTGGTCTAGTCACTCGAATTTGCAAAGCTTTGACTTAAAATTGCGTTCAATTTGAAACCACCACGGGTGATAATTCCAGTAATCACCATCAGCGCATGCCACATTATAAGCATCCCCTTTCTCATTAGCAAAGGGATTCTTCCGGATTGCATTCTTTAGGAAGGGCGAGCTGAAACCACCATAAGCAGTGCAAAGGATTTACACATACAAAGGAGTGACACATACAAAGGAAAAAAGAAGACGTTGGAGGGTTGGACAGAGGCAACACAAGCAGGCAAAGAAATTACTAACTTGAAATGCTTACTGATTGCACTGAGGGCAACTCACTGTCCCCCCTCTCTCGGAAGGTAGAAGGGGAACAAAGCAAGTAACATTCACAGGCAGTTGGTTGGTGTCTCCTCAGTCACCAATACTTTAGCAAGAGTTCCCTGTTGGTCTCGGCTGCTGGTTTCTTGGGAATGGAACAGCAGCTAAACCACCCACATAAAGGTGAAGGCTGGGGGCTGGAAAGATGGCTGAGTAATTAAGAGCATATACTACTCTTGCAAAGGACTTGAGGTCAGTTCCCAGCATCCACAAGCACACATAACTCCAGTTCCAGGGCATATGACTCTCTCTCCTCTGGCTTTAGACACTCACATACACCTGCAGTTCACACAAATACACATAGAGAAAAAGAAAAAGAAATCTTATAAAAGAAAAGGTACATTGTGGAGGATAGAATAGGTGAGACAATTACCATATTTCCTCTTGGGAAAGATACCTAAGAAGAAAACTGGGGAAATGCTGACTAGAAAAAAAAAGCCAAGGTACCACAATCCCCTGGAGAGCTTGTTAAAACACGCACCGCTGGGCCCAATTCCCAAGGCTTTTTGCTTAGTGCTTCTGGGTGGGACTTAGAAAATTTACATTTCTAACAAGTTCCCAGATGATGCTGATGTTGTTGGCCTGGAGACCATGTTTTGAGAATTACTGCCCTAACTAAATGTTTGAAATGCTTGAAAATCGAGGTAGTCTAGCAGCCCAGATCACAATCACCTAGGTAAATGTACAACCTAGATCCACACAGCCTCATGGGATGGGACAGACAAATGGACAGGGAATGTCATGAAAATAGAGTGGAGGATAAGGAGGGGGGAGTGACAGAGCCTGATATTTTAGATGATGTGTCAGTCGAGTCAGGTAGCTCTAGGAAGACAACATTGTACAGAGACCTTAATAAACAGAGAACATAATTACCAATTATGACCATTTATATTAATATTTCTTCTAGTTTTTTCTGTGTTGGAGATGCATTAATATTTTAATACATTGATAGAAAAGTACTACAGAAAGGAATAAAAGTCAGTGAAAAGGCATATGAAGAATATGGTAGGTGTGTCTGCAATACTTCAAAACAAAGAATGAGGTCATTTTCTCTGTTTTAACATTTACTTAGTTTGGAATGGGAAGAGTGTGTGTGAACAGGCTTATAGAGGTCATGGGACAACGTTCAGGCATTGGCTTTCTCCATCCACCACGTGGGTCCCATGGACTGAACTCAGACAGTCAGATTTGGTGGAGCACCTTTACCTGCTGAGCCATCTCACTTGCCCTAAAAATTATTTTGTCATCATTTTTATGCTTTTTGGGGGTGGGGGAGACAGGCTCTCATTATCCCAAGCTTTCCTTGAACTAGCTACGTTGTAAGGCTAGCTTTGAACTCTGAGTTCTCCTGTTTCTGCCTCCTGACTGCTGGGATCACAGGTGTGTGCTACCACACATAGGTTTTTAAACCAAGAAGTTGCTTTTTTGTGTTCATTCTTTCCCAGGACAACACGTTTCAGTTTATTTTCTACAACATATATAAGGTTATACAACACATGCTGTTCTGCAACTTGCATTTTCCCTTGATATATCATGAGTATTCATGTGATTACATTTAAGATCTGCCTCATTGTTTATAAAGGCTGCAGGGTATTTCATTGTATAAAATGTACAGGGATTCATTTTGGAAAAACATTCGTTGTTTTATCTACTTCCTCCCTATGAACAGTTAAATTGTTTCCCATTCTTTTGGTGGTTTTTGTTTTGTTGTTGTTGTTGTTGTTGTTGTTGTTCAAGACAGGGTTCTTTTTGTAGCCTTGGTTGTCCTGGAACTCGCTCTGTAGACCAGGCTGGCCTCACACTCAGAGATCCATTTGACTCTGCTTCCCAAGTGCCGGGACTAAAGGCATGGGCCACCATGCCTGGCTTAATACTTATGTGACCCTAAATGTCCTTAGTGAGGATGCATACTTTGTGGGCATGTGTACTTCATCATGCATGCCTGTGTGCACTAAAATGTGCTGTTTGTCAAATACTGGGTTGCATGTTGAAAACACAATGGTAAACAAGACATGATTCCTTTTCTCATGGACTGTATGACTAGGGGATAAAATCATTTACAACAAATAAACAATGACAAGCTGAGAGAATTATATCAAGGTATAGCAGACATTGCTGTTAAGCTGAGTCAATGTGCCCTGCCAATCCAATTTTGCTTAGGTCCTTTCTGGCTTGAATTTTGGCTAATGACATCTTAGTGGGTTGTAGTAGGCAATATAATGTATGAGCCCCCTAAATTTCCATGAGGATCTGTGAATACCTTAGATTGTATGGCAAAGGAAAACTAAGGTTGCAAATACGATGAAAGAATGTGGAAGACGGAGGGCTGCAGAACTAGAGAAGAATACTTGCTCACACAAACAGAAGTGAGGGTCTCGGAGTCTCAATAGTAAAGAACTTGAATGAAGCACTGGGTTCCAGTCTCTGTAACACACACGAGAGAGAGAGAGAGAGAGAGAGAGAGAGAGAGAGAGAGAGAGAGAGAGAGTAGTCATTGACTGTAAAGATGAAAGGGAACTACCAGCCAAGAATATGACATATGACTCTGGAGACAAAGAGAGGTTTCCTTTCCTACAGCTTCTAGAAGGAACTTGGCCCTGGTGACTGATTTTAGCCCAGTGAGACCCACTTTGGACTTCTTATGTCCAAAACTATAAGATACTGATATTAAGCTTGTATTCCTTGAAGCCACTAAATTTGTGATATGTTGATACATTAGTTGGAAGAAACTAAGTCATGGCTTCTTTGCTTTCCTTATCCAGGCTCTCTCTCTCTCTCTCTCTCTCTCTCTCTCTCTCTCTCTCTCTCTCTCTCTCTCTCCTCGACCACCTTCTCCTCCTCCTTCTCCTTCTCCTCCGCTTCCTCCTCTCCTCTCCTCTCCTTTATTCTTGCCTTGAATGTAGACCTAGTAACATTGAGAGAAAGGCCAAGAAGGCTGCAAAGCCATCATCCCCAACCTTGTTGCACTGTTAAGCAGGTGCCAGCAGCTCATGCCCTCCAGCCTTTGTGTCTGTGGGAGAATAAGCACACAAGCCCTTTGTCTTACGGCACTGTGCTTAGGTACTCTGTACTTATAGACAAAAGCAGCTCTGAGCAGTAAGGGGAGAGGTACCAGGAGCCGTGAGAGGATATTACCAAGACTCAACATAGGCATGCAAGGTCTATGTGTACGGAATGGAATTTTTCTTCCTTCCCTTCTGCCTTGCTCCCATTCATATAGGATGGTGTTCTCCACCATGCACAGCTTTTATGGACTGCACTATCAAAGCTACTAATTCAAAATCTAAAGAGGAAATATGTGATCTCTAAGGAGGAAATGTTCCATCCCGCTGTCTTTGCCAACCACTGGGGAGGCACCTGTAACCGAACCTCAACCAGAAAGGAACAGAGACAAAGACACATCAAGAAAACGTTCATTCTCTCTCATACAGCTATAGGCAGCTCTCTGTTGTTGCCTCTCCTTGTGTGCCACAGGCACCCATTGTTTCTGTACTACTAGCTTCTTACTCCAAACACCCCTGCCTCTGTGCCTAAGAACTTTCTGTCCACAGAAGTGTATTTAACCAAAGAAGTGTCAAGGAGTTAAGGGCACCATGAGCAACCCTTCATCAATGATGACTATGCTTTATAGTAAAAAAAAAATAAAGCAAACAAACAAAAAAAACAAAGGAACGCTATGGCAAAGTATGTAGCTGAATAACCTAAAAGCAGGAAATCTGTATTTGGGCTTTCAGAGGCTTCGGTCCATCGTTGTGTGTTTCCATTATTTATGGGTTGTGGTGAGGCACACCATTGTGATGGGAAGGGTTGGGAAGGTTAACACCTTATAGTAACCAAACAGAAAAAGAGAGGAAGGAGCCAGGGACAAAAATATAGCCTCCTAAAATCCATCTTTAGGGACTTACCTCCACCAGCTAGTCTCGGCCTACTAGCATTTCCAGAGCTTTTCACAGTTGCACCACCACCTGGGAACCAAGCCTTCAACCCGTTGGTGTGCCTTCGAGGGACACTTCCTATCAGAACATAACAGTGTGAGCCAGGTGGTGGTGTCACACGCTTTTAAGCCCTGCACTTTGAAGGCAGAGGCAGGTGGATCTTGAGTTCAAGGCCAACCTTGCCTACATAGTGAATTCCAGGACAGATACAGCTGTTATGCGGAGAAACCCTGTCTCAAACACCCCACCCCACCCCAAAAATCAACAACAAAACAACAGTGTGAATGGAAGGAAACTATTTCCGCTGTGTTTCTTAGGTGGAAAACTCTTTCTATTTAGTCTTCCTGAGATCCCAGTGGGGTTGAATGCCCTTTGCCCACAGTGCTAACCTACTCATTAATAGAAGTTGTATTGTTTTCGTTTTTTCCCCTAACTTCCCTCCATTGTTCCCTGGGATTACCTACCAGATAAAACTTTGGCTCTCAGATACTTACCTCAGTTTTAGTCAAAATAAGACGCTAGCTAGATCAGAAGTAATCCTTTGAAGTAGACCCTTGGGGTAGAGAAACAAGAAAGACTCTCTACCGAAAGTTTTGAAATTCTTGTCACAATGAAAGAAAGAACTGTATGATGAGACAAAGAAATTGGGAGGTTTTGTTGTAAAGAACACACTCACACAATGAATATAACATCAAGAACCATACTTTACAGGTTTGTCTTTGAGGAGTATATACCAAATCTGTGGGGGTTTTGTTTCTTTAATTTTATTTGCATTTATTTTTAAAGATTTATTTTCACTCTTTTTATTCACACACACACACATACATATCACAATGTGTATGGGCTGTGTGTGTATATGTGTATGGCACATGGGTGCAGGTGCCCACAGAGTCCCGAAGAGGGCATCATATCCCCTGGAACTGGAGTTGCAGACAGTTGTGAGCTGCCAGGTGGGTGCTGGGAATCATAGGCATATCCTCTGAAGGAGTAGCCAGGGCTTTTAAACACCTGGTGGTATCTCTGGTCCCCAAATGAATCTTATTCACTGACTATTTGTAGAACTTGATGTTTCTGTATTTGTAGGGATAAGAAGAAAAAAAGCTGGGAATGGATCTTAGGAGGCTGGATAGGGGAAGAATATGAATATTGGTACATGAGTGTTAATAATGGAACACTCTCCCATGACTTAGGATTTAATAGTCTGGCAAGATTTCTGGAGTTAGGCCTACACTCCTCCTTGAATAAGGTGTTGAAATTTGTATTTAAACAACCAGAATTAAGGTTTCTGAACTCCACTGGCATTAAAATATTTACCCAAATATAATAATTGTAAAGTTCTATTTGCCACTGTTGTCAATTTTGTCTAAAATAGTACAGAAGTGAAAATATTAGAGAAGTAACACCTTTTAGTCTCAAATTACAGGATATGTGTGGATAAAATATAAAATAATTCTCAATAAAAACAAAATGGAGGGCTCACTTTAGCAACACATATACAAAAATTGGAGGAATTCGGATATTAGCATGGCCTCAGTGCAAAAACAACAACAACAACAACAAAACCCAAGACATTCAAATCTTAGAAGTGCTTCATATATTTTAGATAAGTCACTCAAACTAAAAGTGAAAAAAGAAGCTTCTGGGTTAAACTGTAGCATAGCTCACATGGACTTAACAGTTATATACAACAAATTGAGAACATATATTCTTCTGAGCAGCCCATGGAATCTTCTCTAAAATAAACCCACATTGTGGGCCACAAAGCAACTTTTAACAAAATGCAAAAGAACCAAAATGATTCATTCTGCTTTATCAAAACCTGCTGAAAATAAACTAGAAATAAATAACAAGAAACAGTACAGAAACTGGAAATTGAATAATATATTCTTGAATCAGCAGTGGGTCATCGAGGAAGTCAAGAAGAAATTTGAAAAAAGCCTAGACTCAAATGAAAGCCCCATTTGCAGAAGCCTTTGGGATGCAATTAAGTAAGTTCTTTTTGTTGTTTTTGGAGACAGGGTCTCACCATGTATCTCATGGGATCCAACCCTCAGCAAACGAACTACAGGCAACTAACGACTGCTTCGAGAGGGACTATTAGTCTTTCCAAGGGTTGGGCCCCCTAATTGATTATCCAATACCAAGTGGTCAGCACTGAACTCATATACACACAAATGGACACCGCAGGTTACATTATCGCTTTGTGCATTTATATGTGTATAATAGTAACAATCCAGAAAAAGTATTCAATGAATTGGAAAAGGAGTGAAGGAGATATGGGTGGGATTGGAGGGAGTGAACATGGGAGGTGTTGAAGGGAAGGGGGGGTAAATGATATTATTATATTTTAATTAGAATGTTAAAAAATTTGAAGTCCCCCAGTAAACAAAGCCTTCAACTGGATCAATTCCTGTCAAATTCTACCAATCCTTTAAGGAAGAGCTGACACCAATATGCCACAAACTGTTCCCCAAAATAGAAAGAAGAGAAAACATACCACTCATCCTACAAAGTCAGTATTAGCCTGATAGCAATACCAGATCAGAACACAACAAAACAAAGGATAGATCAAAATATCCCTGATGAACATAGGTCCAAAGTCTCTCCAAAAAGAATTCTTGCAAATCAAATTCACGAGCACGTTAAGATTACACACCATGATCAAGTTAGTTTCATACCATGCATGCAAAGTTGGTTCAACACACACAAGTCAATAACAATATCTAGGACCTGGAGAGATGGCTCAGTGGTTAACAGCACTACCTGTTATTCCAAAGGTCCTGAATTCAATTCCCAGCAACCACCTGGTGGATCACAACCATCAGTAATTAAATCTGGCGCCCTCTTCTGGCCTGCAGGCACACATGCAGGCAGAACACTGTATATATAAATAAATCTTTTTAAAAAAAGGTAGGCGGGGGCTGGAGATATGGCTCAGAGGTTAAGAGCACTGGACTGCTCTTCAGAGGTCCTGAGTTCAATTCCCAGCAGCCACATGGTGGCTCACAACCATCTTTCATAAGATCTGGTGCCCCCTTCTGGTGTGCAGACAAATATTCATACAGAACACTGTATATGTAATAAAAATAAGTAAATAAATTTTAAAAAAAGGTAGGCCTGGAGGTGGTGTCACATGCCTCTAATCTCAGCACTTGGGAGGCAGATACAGGCAGATCTCTGAGTTCAAAACCAGCCTGGTCTACAGAGTGAGTTACAGGACAGCTAGTTACACAGAAAAACCCTGTCTCAAAAAACCAAAACGGTAAAACAAAACAAAACAAATAACAACATCTAAATAGACATAAGGTCAGAAATCACATGATCATCTCAAAAAATACCAAGTCTGTGATGAAGTTCAACATTCCTTCCTTCATGATAAAAGCTCTGAAGGAACTAAGAATGTAAAGAATATATATCAACATAATGAAGGCTATATATGACAAACCTACAGCTAACACTATACTAAATGAGGAAAAAGTATACCATATACTCTAAAATTAGGAAAGAGGCAAGGCTGCCCAATTTCCTTTCAATATATTATGTGAACTGTCAGCTAGAGTGATAAGAGAAGACAAAGAAAGAGAAGGGATACAAATAGGAAAGGAAGAAGCCCAAGTATCCCTAGTTGCAGACAACATGATTCTGTATTCGAAACACTATAAAGATTCTATCAGAAAACTTACATCTGACACTTATTTTCAATAATGTAGGATAGAAAATCAACAGACAAAATTCCTAGCCTTTTTATATACCAGCAAAAATCTTTCCAAAAGAGAAATCGGGGAAAAAATTAGGTGTGGTGGCTCATGCCTGTATGATCCAAGCAGAGAGACAAAGATCGGGATCTCAAAGGCATCCTCCACTACATAGCAAATTTGAGGAGAGCCTGAGCTATGTGAAACTCTGCCTCAAACAAACAACAAATCATGGGGAAAATCTCATTCACACTATCTTTTTAAAAATACATACATATGCTGGGCATTGGTGGCACACACCCTTAATCCCAACACTCCGGAGACAGAGGAAGGCGGATTTCTGTGAGTTCCAGGACAGTTTAGTCTACAGAGTGAGTTTCAGAATAGCCAGGACCATTACACAGAGAAACCCTGTCTCAAAAAAAAAAAAAAAAAAAAAAAAAACAAAATGCATACGTACATACATGAACTGGAGAGATGACTCATCAGTTAAAAACACTGGCTACTCTTTCAGAGGACAACAGTTCAGTTCCCAGTACCAATATGGCAGCTCACAATTGTCTATAACTCCAGTTCCAGGATATCTGATGCCCTCTTCTGGACTCTGAAGTACTCCACGCACATAGTCAACAAACATAAAAGCAGGACAAAAAAAATCATTCTTACACATAAAACAAATAAAATCAATGCACACACACGAAGTACATTAGAATAACCTAATCTAAAGAAATGGAAGAGCTCTACAATGAAAACTTTAAAACACAAGAGAAAAGGGCGGGAAGATGCCTCAGTGGTTAAGAGCACCAGAGGACCTAGGTTCAGTTAGTACTCAACTCATAACTGTCTGTAACTCCAGATCCAGGGGACCCTACAGACAGCAGGCATGCATCTGTTACACACACATACATACCAGCAAACACCATACACATAAAAACATTAAATTACAATTTTTGAAAGGCATGGGAGAAAGAAATTGAAGAAGACAGTGGAGGCTGCAAAGACCCTATACTCATGGATTGGTAGAGTTAATACTGTAAAAATGGCTGTATTATGAAAAGTAATCTATAGATTGAACAGAACTCCCATCAAAAGTCCAAAGAAATTCTTCAGAGAACAACAAAAAATAACCTTGAAACTCATATGGAAGTACAAAAGACCATGAATAGCAAAGCGATCCTTAGCATAAAAAAGGAACACTGGATCCCAGATTACACTATAGAACCACACTAATAAAAACTTTGTGTTACTGCCCCAAAAACAGACATGTATACCAATGGATAGAGGCCTGGAAATAAACTCACACAGCTATTGACACCTGATTTTCAACAGTGATGTCAAAAACATACTTTCGAATCTGTTGTGGTGGCACATGTCGTTAATTGCAGCATCTGTAAGGCAGAGGTAGGAAGGTCAGAATTTCAAACCTAGCCTTATAATAAGCTCAAGGCCTACAGAAGATCCTGTCTCAAAAACAAACAAACAAATGAATAAATATCAACATACATCAAAAAAAGGACAGACGTTCAATGAACAGTGCTAGGACAAATGGATAGTGACATGCAGAAGAATGAAACTACATCTGTATCTCTCACACTGCACAGAAACCAATATAGTAAGGGGATGAAGCCCTTACTATAAGACCTGAAACTTTAAACCTTCTAGAGCAAAACACAGGTGAAAAATTTCAAGATCTATGCATAGGCAAGGACTTGCTGGAAAGGATTTAAATAGCACAGCCACTAACTGACAAAAGGAGTTGCATACAATTAAAAAAGACTTCATAGCGAAGAAAACAATCGCCATACAGGACAGCCAGGATGGTTACTCAGAGAAACCCTGTCTCAAAAATGAAAAAAAGGAAATGAAAGAAAGAAAGAAACAACCACCAGAATGAAGAAATTACTTACAGAATGGGAAAAAATCTTTGCCATCTATTTATCAGACAGGATTAATATCTAGTATATTAAAATGCAAAATAAACAGAAAAAATCAAATTATTCAACCAATAAGTGGGACAAAAAGTGGGATAAAAATAAAAACATGGCCAATAAATACATGAAAATTTGTTTAATATTCTTAGCCATCCCACTTGGAATAGCTATCATCAAAACAAATGACAAAAAATGCTGGTAAGGTCATGGCGGAAAAAAGTGACATTTATGCATTCCTGACTGGAATGTAAACTGGTATGGAAATCATACTACATTAATACTTGTACATTGCTGTCTATTGCTGGACTATTTGAAATAGGCAGGAAGTGAACTAGCCTAGGTGTCCATCAATAAATAATGGCTAAAGAAAATGTAGTACATAGACACAATGGAATTGTTTACCCATAAAGCAAAATGAAATCATTTTGTGGAGAAATGCATAAGACTGGAACTAGTTATATTAAGTGAAATAATTCAGAACCAGAAAGGCAAGTACTTCATGTTTTCTCTCATGTAAAGAATCTAGATTTACACGTACATAATAGCATGTGTGTAGAAGTCATGAAAGTATAAAACAGATCATGATCATAAAGAGATCCTATGGGAAGAGGATGGTGGCAAAAGAGAAGGGACATGAAAACAGAAAGGGTGACTCTGTGAGGAGAGGATCGGCAATAGGGAAGAAAGGGGTATGGGGAAGGTATCAGAGGAAAGTTAGGAGTAAGAACAGAGTATAATCACACACACACACACACACACACACACACACACACACACACACACACACACAGAGAGAGAGAGAGAGAGAGAGAGAGAGAGAGAGAGAAGATATTAGAGGAAAGTTATGAGTAAGAACAAAGTATAATCACACACACACACACACACACAAACACACGAAAATACCATACGTTCATTGCTATGCACATCAACTTAAAATTTTAATTTAAGGCTGGGCATGATGGCACACACCTTTAATCGCAGCGTTCAGGAGGCAGAGGCAAGTGGATATTTGTAAATTCAAGGCTACCTGGTCTATACAGTAAGTTCTAGGCCAGCCAGGGCTACATAGTGAGACCATGCCTTTTTTTTTTTTTTTTTTTTTTTTTAGTTGAAAAGAAAGTGTCTTAGAAATGTGATGACACAAACAAAAATAAGTGGACCTAAGATTTGTCCTGTTTCCGAATGGAACACACAACTTGTAGATTATCTTCTCTGTGGGAAGTCCAGTGAAATACAGGAACAAAACTTAGTCATCGGAAGGGAATGTTGGACATCTCCCTGCTTTGGGGCCTTTCCAAGGCCGTGGCCTCTTCTTTAAGAAGGAATGTGCGCACGGACTTCAATGCATCACACACACATCACCGTGGAAAGCAAAGGAAAGTGGTCCGGAGAAAACCGCAGCAGGCACAGGAGGCTCCAGTAGGAATAGGCACGGGTAGCTGGAGACCCTGTGAATAGCCATGGCCAAGAGGGCCATGTGCCTTGTCTGATCCCAGTCTACACATTCTACCCACACCTCTACATAGCACACTACATCACTGGACTTGAAAAAAGCCTGACATAGCGGCCACCATCAGCCCACCACGTCCATGTATGGGTCTGGCCCATACAAATATTAGTTTTTCTTTTTTTGTTTTGTTTTGTTTTGTTTTTAGAGACAGGATTTCTCTGTATAACAGTCCTGGCTGTCCTGGAAATCGCTCTGTAGACCAGGCTGGCTCAAACTCACAAAGATCCGCCTGCCTCTGCCTCCTGAGCGCTGGAATCAAAGGTGTGTGCTGTCACTGACCAGCCTATTCCTTTTCCTTTACCAAAGGATCTCACTCTGGACTCCTGACTGACCTGGAACTTGCTATGTAAATCAGCGGGCCTCAAACTCAGAAACCTGTCTGTCTCTGTTTCCTGAGTGCTAGGATTGAAGGGGTGCGCCACCACACCTAGCCCTTATAAAAGTGATTTTAATATCTACGGCCACAAATATATATGAACTATAAGCAATAAGAAAGTGAGAAACCACTAGGAATAGTGGACAAATGACAGAACATAACAGTTCACAAAACCCTAACTATGGGCTGCTGAGATGGCTCCTCAGAAATAGCAGAAAGAGAGCCGCTCTAGCATTCTTCAAACACCTATTTTATGCTATATTTAAAAAGCGCTAAACTTCCGTAAGATTTCAGGATCATTTATATTTACGGTTTTTACTACATTTATTTTTTATGTGTGTGGGAGTGGGACACAAGTGTGGCATGGCACATGTGTGGCGGTAAGCGGACAACTCACAGAAGTCAGCTCTCTGCTTTCGCTCTCTCTCTCTCTCTCTCTCTCTCTCTCTCTCTCTCTCTCTCTCTCTCTCTCTCTCTCTCTCTCTGTCTTCCATTTCCTTACTCCCTTACCTTCCTCCAATAAACTTTCCACAGTTCAGAGCACTTGCTACTGTTCCGAGGACCAGAGCTCAGTTCCCAGCATGTGTCAAGCAGCCCATCATCATCTGTAACTTTGCCTGCAGGGGATCTGATGCCTTCTTCTGGTCTCCAAGGGTACTCACACTTACATGCACGTAAGTCATGCACATCCACAGAATCACAAATAAAACACTTCTTTTTAATTTTTATGGTGATTTTTTTAAAATTTAAATTAGAAACGAGCTTATTTTACATGTCAATCCCAGTTCCCTCTCCCTCCCCTCCTCCCCTGACCCCCACCAACCCCCATCCCATCCCCTTTCTGCTCCCCAGGGACGGTGAGGCCTTCCATGGGGGAATCCTTAAAGTCTGTCATATCATTTGGAGCAGAATCTAGGCCCTCCACCATGTGTCTAGACTGAGAGAGTATCCCTCTGTGTGGAATGGGATCCCAAAGTCCATTCGTATAATAGGGATAAATAGTGATCCACTACCAGAGGCCCCATAGACTGCCTAGACCTCCAAACTGACATCCACATTCAAGGGATCTGAATCACTCCTATGCTGGTTTCCCAGCTGTCAGTCTGGGGACCAAGAGCTCTCCCTTGTTCAGGTCAGCTGTTTCTGTGGGTTTTACCAGCCTGGTCTTGACCCCTTTGCTCATCACTCCTCCCTCTCTGCAACTGGATTCCAGGAGTTCAACTCAGTGATTAGCTGTGGGTCTCTGCTTCTGCTTCCATCAGCTACTGGATGAAGGCTCTAGGATGGCATATAAGGCAGTCATCAACCTCATTATCGGGGAAGGGCATTTAAGGTAGCCTCCCCACTATTGCTTAGATTCTTTGTTGGTGTCATCCTTGTAGATCTCTGGACATTTCCCTAGTGCCTGATTTCTCTTTAAACCTATAATGGCTCCCTCTATTATGGTATCTCTTTTCTTGCTCTCCTCTATTCTTCCCCTGACTCAACCTTCCTGCTCCCTCATGTCCTCCTCAAACCTCCTCTTCTCCCCTTCTCTTTCTCCTAACTTCCTCTCCCCTCCCCCCATACTCCCAATTTTCTCAGGAGATCTTGTCCCTTTCCCCTTCTCCAGGGGACCATGTATGTCTCTCTTAGGGGCCTCATTGTTTCCTGGCTTCTCTGGCAGTGTGGATGTAGGCTGGTAATCCTTTGCTCTATGTTTAAAATCCATATATGAGTAAGTACATACCATGTTTGTCTTTTTGTGACTGGGTTACCTCGCTCAGAATGGCTTCTTCTAGTTCCATCCATTTTCCTGAGAATTTCAAGATTCCATTTTTTTCCACTGAGTAGTACTCCATTGTGTAAATGTACCACATTTTCTCTATCCATTCTTCAGTTGAGGGGCATCTAGGCTGCTTCTAGTTTCTGGCTATTACAAATAATGTTGCTATGAACACAGTTGAACAGATTTCCTTGTTGTATGAATGTGCATCTTTTGGGTATATGCCTAAGAGTGGAATTGCTGGATCTTGTGGTAGACTGATTCCCATTTTCCTGAGGAATCTCAATACTGATTTCCAAAGTGGCTGGACAAGTTGGCAATCCCACCAGCAATGGAGGAGTGTTGATTTTCTCCACATCCTCTCCAGCATAGATTGTCATTGGTATTTTTGATTTTAGCCATTCTGGCTAGTGTAAGATGGTATCTCAGAGTTGTTTTGATTTGCATGTCCCTGATGGCTAAGGATGTTGAGCACTTTCCTAAGTGTCTATCAGCCATTTTAGACTCCTCTATTGAGAATTATCTATTTAGTTCTGCAACCCACTTTTTAATTTCATTGATTGGTGTTTTGGTGACTAGCTTCTTGAGTTCTTTGTATATTTTGGAGATCAGCCCTCTGTCAGATGTGGGGTTGGTTAATATCTTTTCCCATTCTGTGGGCTACCATTCTGTCTTGTTGATTGTGTAATAAAATATTTCTTTAAATGATTAATTAATTAAAAATGACCCAGCATGGGGGCATATGTCTTTAATCCCAGCACTTGGGAGGCAGAGGCAGGAGGATCTTTGTGAGTTTGAGACCAGCCTGGTCTACAAGAGCTAGTTCCAGGACAGCCTCCAAAGCCACAGAGAAACCCTGTCTCAAAAAACCAACCAACCAACCAAACAAACAAACAAACAAACTTGAAATAGAGCAATAACCATGAAAGAGGATGGAAAATCCTCAGGTCCACTTGATTGTGCAAATAGATTCTAGCCAACTTTCTTTTCAAGATTTACTTTATTATTTTTAATTGTATAGGATAGTATGTGCATGTGAGTGCAGGTGCCATCAAAGGCCAGAGGCAGGTATCCCCAGAGCTGGAGTTACAAGCAGCTGTGAGCTTCAGGAGATGGGTGATGGGAACCAAACTCAGTTCCTCTGCAAGAGCAGTATGTGCTCTTAACCACTGGGCCATCTCTCCAGCTCCACGCCCAACATTTTAACAGAAAATTATCAAAAATTTGTTTAGTTCAGTCTTCACATGTGCACAAACATGAGACAATGAAAAATATTCTCTGAATGCTAACATAAAAAAGACTAAAAATCCTTTTAGCAAGTTTATACTACTGTATTCTAGTTTTCTTCCAATTCTATTTTTTTGAATCATCAAAATAAAGCTACTTTTCATTAAATATAATCAGAACAAATTTAACATAGAGACAGAGGAAATAATTAGGAAAGAATGTGTTATTCATTGATGTGTCCACTGATCACTATCTGGGTGTCCTTATGATAATCAAATTACTGTAAAGTTTTCCAGGCTCTCTCCAACTCTGTGTTTATCTCATGATGGGTTCTCAGACTACAGAAAAATACTAAAAGAATTCACATTTATTATGTAATGTTAAATATGACATATTGAAATATATCTGTACAAAACATACACATGCAAAATTCCCAATAAAATAACAATGAAGCAAATCTAGCAGTGTGGCAAAGAATAGCACACTACGGACAAGTAAAATGATTTAACATTAGGAAGTCAATCAACATAATTCATATGAAGCAATTAGAGGAGAAAATACATATTCTTGTGCCTATAGACATTGAAAAGGCACTTAAAACGCAGCAGCCATTCTAATATTCACAATAATACAGATT
This sequence comes from Cricetulus griseus, assembly GCF_003668045.3. Lineage (NCBI taxonomy): Eukaryota > Metazoa > Chordata > Mammalia > Rodentia > Cricetidae > Cricetulus > Cricetulus griseus. Next base: position 26,025,626 of record NC_048604.1, on the reverse strand, counting down.
AAAATTTAACAATGAAATATAATTAAATTGCTTATGAAAACTCAACAGCAAGCATTATACTAAATGATGAAAATATAAAGTCATTTTCATTAAAATATAAAAATAAAGGATGCTATCACTATTTTTGTTCAGCATTGTTTCAAGTATTCTAATTTACCAAATAAGACAAAGTAATATTTGGAGCTGTGCCTCCAGATTTGTTCTCCCCTACCATGCTTAAAAATAAAGCTTTGGTTCTGGAGATGTAGCTCAGCTGGTACTATGCATAAAGCCATAATTCCACCTTTACTACCAAGTAAACGGATTGTAGTGCCACGTACCCATAATTTAAATACTCTGGAATATGGAGATGGGAAGAAAAAAATTCTCAGATTAAATGAGGAGTTCAAGTTGGAGGCTAGCCTAGGCTCCATTAGACTCTGTCTCAAAAAAAAGAGAGGAAGGAAGGAAGGCGGGAGAAAAGGAAGAAGAACGGAAGGAAGGAAGGAAGGAAGGAAAGAAATAAAGCATATTTAATAAATGGTGCTCAACCCATCCCACATGGAGGGATACTCCCTGAGCCTAGACACAAGGGGGTTGGTCTAGGCCCTATCCCAAAGGATATGACACTCTGAAAACCCCCTATGGAAGGCCTCACCCTCCCTGGGGAGCAGAAAGGGTATGGGATAGGTAGGGTGTTAGTTGTTAGGGTGGTCGGGGAGGAGGGGAGGGAGAGGGAACTGGGATTGACAAGTAAAATAATCTTTCTAATTCAAATAAAAAATTATAAAAAGATAAATGGTGTTCAAAAAAACAGGACATTCCCATGTAAAGGATGAAACTAGATCCATATCTCTTTGGGGACACAGAGTTCAGTGGCTCAGTGTTTACTTAGAGTAAGTGATGTGAAACCCTGTCTTTAAAAAAAAATCAGAAGACTCGGGTAGCCCTGGGTTCAACCTCCAGCACTAACAAAACTATATATATATATATATATTATATATATATATAATATATATATATATCCTGTATATGGATATGTGTGAGACTATTTAAGAATATATATGCATATGCACAAAATATATAATCATTCAGTATACACTCAGGAGTTAGATTAAATTTTCATCCTAAATATTTTATTGCATTTCTTTCCGGTAGTGTATATACATATGTGTGGGCACGTGTGTGCCATGGCACACAAGTGGAGGTAAGAGGATTCTTTTCAAAAGTCAATATTGTCCTTCCACCATGTGGATCCTAGGATTCAGACTCTGGTCACCAGGTTTGGTGATACGTGTGCCCTTCCCTGCCTGCTAAGCCATCGCACCAGCTCTCATTCTAACTTTTTGAAAGCAAGTGTGTATTTATACTTTCAGCACATTTCCTATCAGATTAGCTGCATTTCAGGTATTTGATAGCAGCCTACATTTTAATCAGCATGTTTTTTTCCATTCCTGTCATTGAGGTAAATTTTTGAACAATTATTATGAAGAATGCACAGAAGAGATTTATGTCTATTGACTATGCAGAATCAAATATAGATAAGGCATGTCAGAGTATTACAACATAATTGGACCACACATATTTCATCAATTACTTGGAGAAACACCACAGACTAATACACAGACTACATCCCAATGGGTGTTATTAAATTGTTGAGACCATGAGTCCCCAGGTGAAAGAATGGGGACTCAGTGGCCTTTCAGAATCTTCCTAACGGTGAATTTCATTTTCCCCTCACCCACAGCAAGTGTCTCCATTCTCATTATATCACAAAGGAAAGGAAAGGCTGGAGACCCCTTTTTCCAACCTTCAATTGTTTCCATACTTGAGCACCAAGGCAAGGGACCTCGTTGTAGCTGCTTCTATGCTCATGCACCGTAGCAGAAAGTCCTCTTGAAATTATTTCCATGCTCATGGACAGAAAAGTGACCCAATCCCTACAAGAGTTGAGATGGATGAGCACTGTAGGTCCAGTAGTAGAGTAAAGAAATCACCAGGACTGGGTACTTGAACCCAAAATAAAAACCCAGTGACCCCTAGAATCAGTGGATTCCAAGCTCTGGGGTCCTTCTTTGTGTATTTGAAGTCTTTGCCAAGAAACTTCACTGTCACTTTACTCTGAGCTATTGCTTTGATTCTTAACCAACTGACAAAAAGAAGCCACTGAGCTAGCTGGTATCTTTGTCACAGAGCTCCAGAACATGAGGACATCTATGACATTTTCATGTTTGATTTAGACCCAGTCAAGTCAGTGTTGAAACAGTCAGGAATGCTCAGTGAGTTGAGCAGCTAGAGCACTCTTGCCCCCTGGGGCTCTCCATTCTCAGGAGTGCCATTATGTGTAGTCCAATTCTGCTGATGGGCTCAGCTGAGTCCATCCCTCCCCAAATACTGTTCTTTTTTAAATCAGCATACAAAATAATGGGTTTCGTTATGGCATTTTCATACATGCTTTGCTTTTGCAGGGGCCTCTTCCTATTCCCCTTCTCCCATCGTCTTTCTCCCCACCCCTAAGTAGCCTTGCCTTTGCCTTCCCATCACATATTAAAATACTGCCTTAGCCCCCTTGCCATGCATGGTAGCACATACCTTAATCCCAGCATTCAGGAGACAGAGACAGACAGACCTCTGTGAGTCTGAGGCCAGCCTGATCAACACAGAGAGCACCAATTCCACAGGGCTACAAAGTAAGACCCTGTCTCAAAAAAATCAAAACAAAAACCCCAAAATGAAAAATTCAAAAAACAAAACACTGCCTTCGATTCTGGCAGACATAGAAACCTCAATCTAACCGAACAGGCTTTTTTTTTCTAAAAGAATAGCCCCCTTTTCGTTTTGTCATAATTTTCTACCTTGTTTAAGGGCGATGCAAGGAAGGCTGGCATCAAAATAGTTTCATTTAAAGGCCCCGTGCTGGCAGGCAGCCCTCCGGATATTACTTGGTTTTACTTAACATATCATTTGACAGATCTGAAATGTCCACTCTGCAGATTTGTGCATATATAATCCACTTGTAGAACTGTGTTACAAATGACATACAGACAAAAAGGTAGATGCTTTAGTAAATCAAATTTACCTTTTTACATGTAGCTTTTGTTTTGGAGCTTAGAATGATGTTTGTTTTGTGGCAGACACAAAGAGGAGCCACTTACACCTTGCTTCAAAAAGGGGTTTCACTGTCCCACTGGAAGGAAGGGTTGTGAGCAGCTGTTACTGCTACACGGGCTGTTAGTTCCTCCAGGGTCTACCTCGGCGTTTGAAATGAGCCCATCTTCCTCTCAGAATGCCCAAGGAAAAGATGAAGTGAGGGGAGGTGCTGGGGTCTAACCTGTTCTGTTCAGGGCACAGCTCATTTGATGAGTAGTAATTGCTCCAGAATTCCCTGATGGGCTAGCTGAGACATGCAGCCGTTCACTGCACTCTAACAACACAGCCCACACAGCCCATCATTGTTTTTACAGGTTGCTCCTCTAAAACTGCTCGATGCTGTTGACCCCCCCCCAGTGTGTTTTCCAGAGAAGCCAACCACTGACGAGTTTCTCTTTTGGCTATTTGAGAGTTATCTTTCATTAATTGCCTGTTTGTCTTTTATTTTGATAATTTTTGGTTTATGTGCTGTTTGTAGATTACATAGTTTGCATGTTTTTATTTATTTAGTTTTTATTTTCT